>NC_136485.1:167901960-168166960 GCF_053919585.1 Euprymna scolopes | reverse complement strand
AATTTGCACATGCACAAAAATAATCGAAATAGTTTGGCAAGTTTGAAATGAACATTTTATATTTCAACTTGCTGACTTATTTCTGTACGTGTTATTCATCCATCCAAACAAAGCTTTTACTCATTATAAACAATCCTTGGTATATGATTACTATTTCCTGTTAATTTCAATCTTATGTGACCAGTAGTTTAAGAGTTTATCGGCGAAATATTTACATCCAGGCACACATAGATCTTGTGTTTTATTTATATAGACTAATCGTAATCTCGTGTCATTTTATTTATTTAATCTATCACCGCTATATTTCCAAACACAATTTTTAATCTCTACGATATTTTATCTTTTAGACGTAATCCACTACACTAGTTTACTATAATTAGTTCTTCTCTCATAAAATGTATATACATGTATATATGACATCTAATTTGCATAAGGAAAACACGCTGCTCTCCCCCATCATTATATATAGCCCCAATCCTCCGACTCTCTCGTCAATGACCATCCCTCTTGAAGAAGCCCGCATAGATCGGGCGAAACGTTGAGTATCCAGGTCCTTCCACCTCCATTTTATTTCATATCGTCGGATTTAATCCAGCTCAACAATCATATATATATATATATATATATAAAATTGTAATTCAATGAATTTCAAAAAACTCTCATTGAAATGAAATGAAGTGGTTGAGTTTCATATCAAAGAATTTTTATTATTCTAAGCAAGACAAACAATGCTTTAGAAAATTAATCTTCTTAACCTATAGGGTTTCGATGTCTACCATCTCATCAGAGGAGAGAAAATGATGAGATGGTAGACATCGAAAACCTATAGGTTAAGGAGATTAATTTTCTAAAGCATTGTTTGTCTTGCTTAGAATAATAAAAATTCTTTGATATGAAACTCAACCACTTCATTTCATTTCAATGAGAGTTTTTTGAAATTCATTGAATTACAATTTAATTTATTTGCTCTATCTTGCATATCAAGCAATTCTTGTTTAGATGGGATAACTTATAGAATATTACTGCCAGTAATATTTTGTAAACCTACAATCTCACCTTTCCATAACAACTGATTGTTAAATAAAAACTATTCTGAAGAATATATATATTTTGGTTTCGATTCTAGCAGATGGCATGAAAGTCATTTTTCTCTTAATGTTTTGAAATCAGTGTGTGTATATATATATATATATATATATATATATATATATATATTTTTTACACAGTGTTCACCACTTATCAAGGCCCGGAAGCCACTCAGGGATAAGGGTTATTGCAAGTACATAAAGTTAGTGAGGAGATTTGCTGAAGTGTTTACTTAAGGGGGCGGTTCATTAGAATTTGTTAACATTGGACTTGGATGTCTTCAAGTCCAATGTTAACAAATTCCTAATGAACCGCCCCCTTAAGTAAACACTTCAGCAAATCTCCTCACTAACTTTATGTACTTGCAATAACCCTTATCCCTGAGTGGCTTCCGGGCCTTGATAAGTGGTGAACACTGTGTAAAAAAAAAAAAAAAAAAAAAAAAAAAAAATATATATATATATATATATATATATATATATATACACTGATTTAAAAACATTAAGAGAAAAATGACTTTCATGCCATCTGCTAGAATCGAAACCAAAACATTTAGCGTTCCAGCCATGTTCCCTACATTTTGAGCTACTGACAGATAGATAAGAAAATTTTTAAATTAAACCACTTCAAGCTATGAATGAATTTGCACATGCACAAAAATAATCGAAATAGTTTGGCAAGTTTGAAATGAACATTTTATATTTCAACTTGCTGACTTATTTCTGTACGTGTTATTCATCCATCCAAACAAAGCTTTTACTCATTATAAACAATCCTTGGTATATGATTACTATTTCCTGTTAATTTCAATCTTATGTGACCAGTAGTTTAAGAGTTTATCGGCGAAATATTTACATCCAGGCACACATAGATCTTGTGTTTTATTTATATAGACTACGAGAGCATACATGGATAAGAAAATAGACTTTTAAAATTTATTTATTTTTTGCTAAAGAATCACCACTTTTAGGCCAAAAGCCACTAGAGGCCAAGCTTTAAGAGATGAAGAACCTCACGAGAGAACGGAGAATGATTGATGGAATGAATTCGAATATTTGTGTGAATGGTTCATGATAGGAGTTTTTATGGAAATCGCTCTAGACAAAACATGAATCCACTTGATGTAAGGAGCGAAAAATAAAAATAAGAGGCTAATGTAGTTTGCTTAAAGCATTGTTTAATGTGTATATAAAAGAAATTTATGTTTATAGGAGGCAATATAATGCAGAAGTGTAATGGATAGACACAAACTGAATCAAATTAATACATAACGATGCAAAATCCTAAAACACTCCATTTTATATCCATTGGCACATGCTGGATTTTCATGGAGGTGTTGGCCAATGGCAGATTCCAAGGTGGAAGAAAGGGGGTAAGAGCAACAAGGCTTGCCCAATCTCAGTTTTGCTGGAATATGTTGGTTGATTCGAGTCTGTAAATTTAAGGAGGTTCGACCAATATAGTCAGCAGCGCACTAACAATTAAATTCATAAACTAAATGGAAACAGACAGACAGACATATTATATATATATATATATATATATATGATTTATAAAACTCATTATGTCTGTCTGTCTCCATTTTTTAAGCTGTATTTTCTCCAAGACGAAAGCTCTCAAAGCGACACTAGGCAGCTCAAGTGATTGCATTTTTTGTGGGACGTTTTTTATGGGCCTTTAGCCGACTAAAATAGTTGTTAAAGGGTCAAAAAAGGTCAAAATTTAAAGAAATCAGAACTTGCCAAGCGTGAGTCAGCTAAAATTACTCTTATATGCATGCATAAATCATTATACATTTTGTATATTTTTAATTATTTCATATCTGACTGAGGATGGACCAGTGATAACGACACAGGCTTGAAAGCTAGTTTTGCTTTTGTTTCGATTTCGATTCTAGCTGATGGCAACCAAGGTTTTTTTTTTTTTTACTTTTTAAATCACGACTTTATGTTAAGTACAATATCATATGAAATAAAGGATAGAGAATTGATATATATGAAATCTGGATGAATCAAAATATATTTAGATGCGTTTTAAAACCGAACAACGCCGAGCGCAGATTGAATTTCAGAATGGAATCTGCATCGATTTGTTTATATGTATTTTTTAAATCACTACTATAAATTGGGTACAATCTCAATTTGAAAGAATTTACGTGACTGAAATAGGAATTAATTCCTGAAAAATATCATTCAATCACAAAAACGTATTGATTTCCTCGTGAGAGAAACAAAAATAAAACTTTGACGCTGTTTGTTTTCAACTCAAAAGAATTTATATGACTCAAATAGGAATTAATTCTATTATAATATATACGAAATCTGGATGACCCGGTAATGCCAGGCGCCACCTGCTAGTAAAATATTATTAATTAATTATTAAAAAAAACAAATACTACTTCAATGTCAAAAACTATTCAATGAAAAATGATTTTGACTCAGAAAGCAGCAATTTTACCCCTTTGTCAGAAACATCATCATGAAATGTGAGGACTAAAGGACAAAATAAGGGAAGCGAGTATTATAAAACTGTCGAAAGCAAAACTAAGGCCCGCTTTTTACTCTCCTAGAAACTTTGAAGCCAAAAATGTTTCAACCTGCAAGGAAGCAGTCCTGTGATAATGTGTTCCACAGATGGAAAACAGTTATGAAGACATATGATTTGTGGAAATTATGACAGATGCTAAGCACTCAGAGGAAAAAAAGAAAACTTTTTTTTTTCGTTACGATAGTTAAAAAATTTTTTTTTCAAAAAACGTCTCAGCCTCTTTACTCTTTGAACAAATTTCTTCTCTCTCCAACTGCCCTGCTTCTCTCTTTTTCTAGCGACTGGTTCAATATAAAAGAAAGAAACCAAGAAAAAGAACGCTGATTTACAGTTTACCTTAGTTTCAATGTTGTCTTTCGAACAGCCCTCAGTAAGAATGGAAAAAAAAATAATTTATCCCCCAATATTAATGTGTCCCACCCCCCCAAAAAAACGAATAATAGAATTTTTTCTGCTTATTTAGAAGTAAATCTGTTTTAGAAATAAAAAACTAAGTTGCAGAAAAATATTTCTGCTATACGTACTCGTCACAGAATGATGTCATATTCCAAAAATCACATTAAGTAATCAAGTAGTTTTATGTTTATAAAGAAAATTATTTTTTACAATTTTTTTCAATTTAATATGAAATCGTTAGCATTACAAGGCTGATGTCACAAGTTTGAATTATTATGGACTTATCTGCCTTTTTTTTCAAGATGGCGACATGAGACTACTGTCCCATTTTGTTTATTCATAAAATTTGATTTTCTTAAGTAAAAGTAAAACTACTTGATCAAATTATGTGATTTTGGGAATATGAAATCCTCGTTCTGTGACAAGTACATACATCATAAAGATTTTTAAAAGATTTTTCTGTACTTTTGTTTTGAAAATAGGTTTAATTTTAAATAAGTAATTTTTACCAGGTTGGAATCACACTTGACCTTTAGCCTGTAACAAACGCTAACTTCCTTTTATATAATAGTGAAATTTGGAAAATTGAATTAAATGCAAGTTTGAATAATATATCTTTTGGTACTTGCGCACTAATGTTACCATGCTGAAATAATAACCTCATTATTTAAAAAGCCATTCTTAACATAGAGAGAGGAAGGTGTTTTGTAACTAGTCTGTAGTACTGTACTTCTACCTAACAATTTAATAAAATAAGATACCGTAAAACTGGAAGTTTATTTGAAAATACGATTTTAAAAAATAGCACGGTAACATAAGTGCATAAGCACCTATCCTTTCTATAATAATCAAGGATCAAACTGTAGTAACTGTTCTGTCTCCAGTTAGTGAAAAAATCCTTCTCTCCTGAGGAAATTTAAACTTTTGTCCCAATCCAGAGAGCTCCTTTTTAGGGAGTTAGATTTTTCTCACATTAATATCCAACCTTGTGCCCTCGTGAGGCGAGTGGCAAGTAAATAGGGGAAATCGTTATAAGAAATTTAGTGTTCAGTTGAAGACCTGTGAAATACTGGTCGATCTCTACTGCACGTCATGATCAACTGCGGAGAACCGGAAGTCTCGTGGAAAACCCACCATGTGTTTCCCTCTGAAAAATTCTACTATACTTGCAGCCTTATGAAAAAAGAAAAAATAACAAAAAAGAAAGAATGCAAAAGGATTTTTAAAAAATGTTGGTAAAAAAATAACAAACGAATACCGGACGAGGGAGAAAAGTTTCTTTTTTATGTTTACATCGTACGGCTTGGTACCAAACTTTGGCTGTCGAGGTAGTCGGTTCATCCTTTTTTATGTTATTCACCGGATTTGGTAAAAAAAAAAAAAAATGAATGAAATAAAAAATGGCACGACCCGTTTAATCATAATTATTTGACTTGACAAAATCTGTTTTGAAACCTCCGGAATACAGTCAACAATCAACAGTTTCTTCTGTCTTCCAATCTTAATTGGAACTGTTTTAATATCGTTTTTAAAATACAAACAGTTATTTTTCGATTCTGCGCAAAAAAAAAAAAAAAAAAAAAAAAACGCAATCAAAATGGTCTGAAATATCTACCATTCATAAACGATTCTTTAAATGGCGAATTATTATTATTTTTTTGCATACATAAGAAAAAATAACGTTTTGGATGTTAAATAGATTTGTATATATAAACAAAGCGTAATATATCTATTTTTGCATAGAAACCCAAGACTGTCTAGAATTTTAATGGTGTCATGTCTGATAGGTTTTTGAAAAGGACAAAAATGTCATGTTTGTGAAGATTTCTGAATGTCGCGCCTTTTGTTTTACCAACATTTCTTGTTTGATGGAATATTTGTAGAGTGGGATTTTTGTAAGAGGAAAAACTAAAAAGAAAATATGGACTTGGCGAGTGCGGGTCCCCTCGTCTTGCACACCCTAACCAGTGCTTGCAGCCAGAATGCCGACATTCTTAAACCGGCTGTACACCAGTTGAAACAATGGGAAACCAGCCCAGGATTTTATACAATTTTATCAGTAAGTATCAACAATTAAATTATATCTCCCATCTTTTATTTACTTATTTTTATTTGTTTGTTAGAAAATGCAATTTAATTTAAAACATGTACGTTTTAATAATGATAAGGAAGCCATGTTGAAAATTTAAACTTTCCCAACTCTAATCCCTCACCCAGTTCGGTACTTATGCAGAATACGGGTCGTGTTGAAATAATAAAGTTATTATCATTCTTAACGCGGGGAAGAAGGGGGACGGCTTACCGGCTCTGCAAAAGATTATCTAGAAAGTCCTTAACATGGAGCGGGCTTTATAAACTATGCTTTAACTTTCACCTAACAATTTAATAAACAAAGCTATCGTAAAAATTTAGGTGCTTATGCACTTATGTTACTGTGCTTTTTTTTTTTTTTTTTTTTTTTTTTTTTTTTTTTTAAATAGTATTTTCAAATTAAATGCAAGTTTCACGATATCTTATGAAATTGTTAGGTGGAAGTACGGAATAGTTACCCCCCCCCGTGTTAAGAATGGCTTTCACCAAAATTTAATTTAGCTTGAAAATCTTATCACGAAAAAAAAAAAATTCTTTTTACGATCTGCCCCAGCGTAGTATAAACACCCCAACCACACCATATTAAGACCAGCTTTCGGAATAAACACCCAACCTCCCCATGTTAAGAACGGCTTTCGAGGTTGTCGGGTGTTTATTTCGAAAGCCGTTGTTAACATGGAGAGGTTGGTGTGTTTATAATATTCTGGAGCACATCGTAAACATTTACCCAATAAAGATTAGCACGATCCGTGTTTTATACACGTACATAACGTTCTACCCTAATCTAGCTACCGGAAAAAAATAATTTTGACATTCTCCCTGGCCACGAAAAGCGAGACGTAATTATTTTTGGTCGGCCATGTTTTTGATCCAGCATAAATGAAGAAGAGACAACTCAATTCGAAGTATCACTATCAAATTCAGCTTTATAATGTTAGTATTAGAATCACTAAAAAGAAGTATTTTCTTAAAAGAAAACTACTTGATCAATTTAGGTGATTTTTTTCGAATATGACATCTTCGTTTCTTGACAAATACTACTTGTCAAGTACGTACATCATAAAGATTTTTCGTGTTGGTTTTACAATCCAGAGATACGAAAAAGTGGTTAAAAAATTTAAAAATGTAATTAAATGTTATGTAAATAAATGTTAGCAAAGGCAAGATTAAGTTACTCTTCTACCTATCTGAAAAAGGTTAGTCTTTTTTTTTTTACTCACTTTAAAACGTTTAATCGGTTCGAAAAACAGGTAGTGTCAAGCGATAGGTACGAACAAGAAAAATGGCGGCGAGCTGACATCTAAGTATGTGATGGTTTGATAATGACTTTAAAATAAAAAAAAAATTATACAAAATACTGTTAGACCACCGTCCCATATCCCCCCCATATGTTTACCGGACCAACAAATTCTTATCCCGGTATTGTTTCGAGTAGTCCTGGACTTTTCCTTGCTATTGGATAACAAGTGCCAGTTAAGAAGAGGTTGGGATTACGCAGTTTTGGTTTCACTATAGACTCCCTAAACAGACCCATTTACAAGGGGTCGAGACTGAAAAAGGGCTTTAACTAGAAGTGGGTATTGCTAGATTTTGATATACCTGTGGATTACGATGACTTTAAAAATGTAATTCGTGTTGAACTGCGCACCAACTGTGATGAAGTCATCATTTTTTTGCTGGGAAAGAAGAATCCCAAATTCCGACGTTGTAGAATTTTTAAATTTCGATTTTGTTTTTCTCCTTAGAGTTAAAATTGCTTATTCTTAGGAAATTCCTGTTAATTTTGGCATTTATTTTCATATAACGTCTAAGAACCGTTTTTCAATCCTACCTCCATTTTCTAGACAAGACTTTTTCTCGTCTCACGTGTTTAGATTCATTTAAAAATTTTTTGGGAGAATTTAATTTCTTTTTCCCAAAGTTACGATTTATTTCTTTTCTGATTTTTTAAATAAGTCTTAGTAATTAAGGTTATATTGATATATTAGTTTTTTATTTTCATCTTTCGGCCGATGTAAGCTTCGGTCATCTTCAGGTGCATATTTTCGAACCTAACTCCTTGCCAAGTTCGAAAGCTGCACCAGAAAAATATTGGAAGTTACATTGGCTGAAACGTAAATATAATCACGAGATGAGAATAGTAATCCGAATAGTCGAAATAATAATAAAAAAAATTGGCAAAAAAATAATTGGTTGATTTTTACAGATTCGTTTGTTGATAAAGTAGACTCTTAAAAATTCTTGAACGAGTTACAACTGCAAAAAAAAAAAAAAAAAAAAAAAACCCAACAAACAATCACACAAAATGAAACCCGGGTTATTGAAACAGAACAGAAAAAAAACCCTGATTTCAACTTCAAGTCTTAATTTTCTTTCTCGTATAATAAGCTCTACTCTCTATTGCGTATTGAGCTTTTTTTATTCGATTGGGATTAAATTATCTATATATAAATATATATTAGATTGAAGTTTACCATTGCGTATATAAAAAATACATCCCTTTGATTTCATTAATATATATATATATATATATATGTCTTATCTATTTCAATCTAATATAATTTATTGCACAATAAAAATAATTAAATTTAAACAAAAATCATTTTTCTTATTTCAAATTATTTAATCAAATAAAAATTCCACATTTTTATTTTACTTGATTGCTGAATTAAAGTTTTTTTGTTTTTTTTTTCAATTGTACAGAATAGGTACAAAACATCCTCCCCTCCCCATGTTAAGAATGGCTTTTTAAATAATAACGTTATTATTTCAGCACGGATCACTCTTTGCATGAGTACCAAAATTACTTTTTTTTTCTTTTTACATTTTCACCCTAAACAAGGCACATTGCCACTTTGGTGTTATTATCAGGGCAACAACTACTGGGGTTCTATGTTGGGATTTGGGCAGCAAGATGTCGGTTCATGTTACGCTTGAACTTCTGCATGTCAGTACAGTTGGGGAAGCAGGGACCTGGAATGGAATTCCAGAATTTAGCTGTTCTGGGGAAGAAACTACTGGAGTAGAAAGATCTTTTACATCTGGGGATCTGTACTGTGTGGGGGTGGGATTTAGCTGGCTGTCGAGGGTGTCTACGTCGTGGGGGCACAACTGTCTGCAGTTCGCCAGAGCATTCACCATTAAAATACTTGTAGAACAGGCAGAGGGATGCAACATTTCGTTGATGAGACAGAGGCTGAAGCTTAGATGCCAGTTCAGGGCCGATCAGATTGGCGACTCTCTTTTGAACCTTGTCTAGGAGCGAGAGACTAGTAGCAGATGCACCAGCCCAAATATGACAGCAATACTCCATACATTGGCGAATAGTGGCCTTATAGAGGTACAGGATACTTTCGGGTGTTAGTAGTTTTCTAGCATGGTCGAGAGAGCCTACCTTCTTCGCAGCGGCCGTGACAACACTTTTAATGTAATTGTTCCAACTCATGTTTCCTGTGAACGTTAGGCCAAGCAGTTTGAAAGATCTACTCTCAGATAAAGAGTTACTGGCCATTGTTATGTGTGGCAGAGAAGGTTTCTTGTAATTATTGAATGAAACCAGTTTAGTCTTGGCAGCATTGAATGTGACCATCCATTTTTGTCCCCATTCCACTACAGATTGGAGGTCATCCTCTAGTGTTTTTGCCATTTCTTTAGATATAGGTTCATTTGTTTTCCTGTCACACCTGTTATAGTGTGGTGTCATCAGCATATATATACTCATCTCGGAGGCAATTTTGTCAGGGAGGTCATTAAGAATATTAGGAACAATAGAGGTCCAAGGATAGACCGCTGAGGCAGGCACTCCCGCATTTATATCATATTGTTTAGATGTACGACCATCGAGGACAACCTGGATTTTTCTCTTATCTAAGAAGGATTTAATTATGTTAAGTATTCTACCAGTGATACTGTATGATCCAATTTTCCTGAGGAGATCCTCATGCCATACCCTGTCAAAAGCTTTAGATATATCTAGAGCTACCGCTCTGCCCTCCCCCCCCCCCGCTTTGTCCAGTGAATGGTATATACATTGAGATTACAGTAAAAAATGGAATTTGGTACTTACGTACTTTTGTTATTTTGAAAGCCATTCTTAACATGGGGAGGGGAGGGTGTTTTGTAACTTTCTTCCACGTAACAATTTAATAAAAAAAGATATTGTGAAACTTGAATTTAACCTGAAAAAACTGTTTAAAAATAGCGCGGTAACACAAGTGCATAAGCACTAAAATGATTATTTTAATTTTATTATTTATACTGTGCGATAATTTATATCAGTCTGAAATATGTCAAACAATAATAAAAAAACAAAAAACATTATTAATGACCGTTTTGGTAGAAAAACGTCTACTGATATTGGCCTCGGCCTGCTTGCCACGAATTCAGAATAGGGGCATGTGAGCGAGAAAAAGCAAAAGATATCTAAAAAGACATCTTCTACAAAAGAACCTGCAATTTTTGCCTGACGTACACGACTTAGAACCCTGTAGTGAATAGAGTCATTATTGAGCCATGTTGAAATAATGACATTATTTAGAAAGCCATTCTTAACATGGAGATGGGAGGGTGTTGTGTACCTATTCTGTACTTTTACCTAACAATTTAATAAAAACGGCTCGTAAAACTTTAATTAAACTTGAAAATACTATTTTAATGATTATTAATGATTAATTTAAATTTGCTGATTAGGATCAATGTTATTTGGTGCACTAGCACAAAATAACATTTCACTGTTTCAATAGGAGAAAAAGCACCGAGATTCCGTGAGAGGTAGGTACATGCTAAAGCTTTTTGTTTATCGCCACAAGTGCTAATCTGTACTTGCACCAATTTTCCTGTTAATAATTACCTATAACTATAATCTCCGCCCCCCCCCCAAAAAAAAAGCAGAAAAAATCATATAACAATAAAATAATTCGCAAAGCGCAAAGTTCAAGCCAAAATAAAAAATATCCATTCAAAAAAGAAAAAAAACGTAAATAATCTGAAAAAGCGCAAAGTTCAAGCCAAAATAAATAATAATAAAAAAAACTAGACCACACACGCAAAAATTCTTTCCTTGTAAAAATAATAATTGCTCCCTCAATCGAACTGCGTACAACATCGGAGCCGTTCGCTAGCATTGTCAGAAATTGTCAGTAAAAATTTGCGGTAAACACAAGAATATTTAGACTTACTGTCTTTCGAAGCTTATAACTTCTTGAAAAATGTAATCTAAAGTATTTTATTTATTGATCTTTTCTCTTCAATTTGTAATATATAAAACTTTGGTACATAAATTAAAATTTTAATGGACATTTCAAAATGGGGGGGGGGTGAATTTAAAAAAAAAACATTTGTCCAAAATATTATATTTGGTTTATTGGAAAGAGCATAAAATTTCACATGGACCCTGAAAATATCGTAAAAATTGAACCAATAGAAAAATTTTGATAGATTTCTAATATAAGACCAGGGGATGCCTTCGTCTCTGGGGCAATGTAGCTGCGGTATATTAGCATCGCCCGTTGAAACTTGTCCACATTCATGGACTCGCCCACTGAGGTGTTATCCATCAGCATTCGTTTGACAGTTTTGACTGCAATTTCTGCTCTGCAGTTGGCGTGAGGGTTGGCAACAGAGGTAAGACGATGATGGACTCCCCATGATCGGAGGAAATCCTGAGTCTTCCTAGCAGTGAACTGGGGTTCCCTGTTGGATGTCAGCTCCTCAGGCACTCCAAAAGTCACAAAGACTTCTCTGAAACGCTTAATGAGGCCATCTGCGCCGTTCTCTGCTTGAAATACCATCGGCCAGTTGGATTTGGAGTACCGGTCGACCACCACAACATAATCATGGTCGTTGTGTGTGAAGTAGTCGCTGGTGATCTTGTGGAACGGGTACTCTGGAGGCACAGCATTAAAAGGTAGCTGTATAGCATTAGACTTTGTAATCCGATGGCAGTGGGTGTAATTGTCCCTGACACGTTGGATGTCGATGCTGATATTGGGCCAGTAAATGAAGCTGACTCCCTGGTGGGCCGCATGCAGGGCCTCTAATATCTATTGGCGTAATGTTGCTGGCACAATGATGCAGTTGCCGGCAAGGATCATGCCATCAACGGTGCAAAGACTGCTGGAGATGTGGTGGTACGGCCGGAGTGCGGTCCTTAGCTCTCGGCAGTCCAAAGGAAATCCGTCATGAATCAGTTGGTGTAATTCCTGTAGGTCTGCGTCCGAAGATGTAGCTTCCCGCACCATGTCCCAGGAAACCACATTAGTGACGGCATAGACATGTGTTAGACATGGATGCGTGTATCCCACCATCCTCTCCAATATCTGCGGTGTCTTCTGGGCTAGAAGCATCATCTGCACCGCTGGTGGGTACCAAGAGGCGGCGTCAGGTCCCAGGTTCTTCTTTCCAGAGATGTTGATGACTTCAAAGTTGTAGGAGAGGGTCTTTTCCTTTAGATTCAACAGACTGCGATTGTCTATCTCCGTCAAGGAGCGGTCATTGAGTATCCCGACCAGCGGCTTGTGGTCGGTAGCCACAGTCAAGTCACGGCATCCGAGTATGTAATACTGTGTTTGATGCAAGGTGTAGGCGACAGCGGGGGCTTCTCCTTCAATTGGTGCATACCTGGATTCTGCCACATGGGTGAAGCGGCTACCCACCAGGCAGAGTTTCCAGCCCTCCTTGCAGAACACAGGCGTCCTGGTGGCGCAATCGCAGTACTTTTGCATCATGAAGTACTCAATGCCAGTGACCGACCAATCGGTTAACAGACAGGTTGGGCGGGATGGCTGGAACAACCTCACTCCTTCCTTTATCTCCTCTATGATCTTGAGCTTAGACTCAGTGAATATCTCGTTCAATTCCTCTGTCCACTGAAATTTGGTGGATGGCTTCAGGAGATGCTGGAACGGCTGCATGCGCTTGGTCATGGAGAATGCATATGCTCCTTGATTGACCAATCCAAACCAAGCCCGTGCGCCAGTGATGTCCTTCGGAGTAGGGAAATTCTGAATAGAGTTCAAGAATTTGTCAGACGGGGTAACATTAGTGGGCGTGATCTGGAGGGCCGCAAAGACAACAGTCTCTTCGGCGAACTGGAACTTCTTGGGGTTGAGGGTAATCCCATTTCTGGCACAGAGGTCCAACCACTCGCACGCCTGAAAGAATGATGCCTCAACTGAGTCAGCCCACATGCACGTGTCATCCACGCACTTAACCTTGTTTTTGAAGTTGGCGATAATAGCATCAAATTGCTGGTTGTAGGCGTCGCCACTAGCGAGGAAGCCCTGTGGTGCCACCTTGTAACGATAATGACCCCATGGGGTTATGAAGGTTGTAATGTGGCGATCTTCCTCTCGGATGGGAACAGAATGGTAACCATTCCAAGTGTCCGTGACGGTCTTCCGTGTGTGCTGGGGGACACGATCTGGCAGATGGATGGTGAGTCTACCTCACAGACTGTCGATTCTGTGACTGCAGATCCACTGTTCTTCTAGGGGAGCCATTAGCTTTTGCGGTCACCACCATGCGGGAACACCAGGTGGTCGGCGTGTTGGGGCTGACCTTCTCTAAGATGCCGATAGTGACGTCTCTCTCAAGGTCGTTATAGGCCTTATCCTGCCAGTGTAGGGGGACCAATACAGGCTTGTGAATGGCGACTGGCTTTGCGTTGAGGTCGATGTGGAACTCCAGCAGTTCACACTTCATCATGGGAAGTGGCTGGTGCTCGCATGTATTAAACGTTGTTAATGAATTTCTATTCATTAATGTTTAATACATGCAAGCACCAGCCAGTCAAGCAGCCACTGCTTCAGAATGGGCACATTTTCATCAGTGGGCGCAATACTTGTTATAAGCTTTGTTGGTATAGGTGGTGGTAAATCTGTGTGTTTTAGGCATGAACACTGCTTATTTTCATCTTCCACTGTGATCTTTTATCTTCAATTTATGATATATAAATTTGAGGTGAGAAAATTAATTATTTTCATTTTATTAGACATTTCAAAATGGGGGGGTGCGAATTTAAAAAAAATGCTTGTCTAGAATATTATATTCTATTTATTGGAAAGAGCATAAAATTTCACATTGAACCTGAAAATATCTTAATAATTGAACCAATAGAAAAATTTTGATAGATTTTTAAAGTAAAACAATTGAAAAAAATTAACTTGTAAAATTCAATTGATTTCATTACGTAAAAAAAAAAAAATGGCTGCATGAATGTGCGCAATCACTTTGTAAACACTGTTTTTTAAAAGAATCAAAAATAATATTTCTATTATTTTTCAAACAACTTTAATAGTTTATTTTGGAAGTATATTCCATAAAGAAAATAAATAACCCACTTTAAAAAGAGAAATTACAAGTTTTTTTTTTATATTTTAATCGCAGTTTTGTGTTAGGGGTGTCCAAAAATTCCCCCAAAATTCTGATACACCTAGTGCTAGATAGATAGGATTTTCAAGTTAAATTCAATTTTTACGGCATCTTTAATTTATTAAATTGCTAGGTGAAAGTACAGAATAGTAAAAAAAAAAAAAAGAAAAAAAAAGGCTCCCGTTCTTCCCATGTTAAGAATGGCTTTCTAAATGTTATTTCAGCATAAGTATCGTAATTTATTATCGCACTTCAGCAAGCCAATATGTAGCCAGCCATAGGGCTAATCTGTATAAGCACCCATAATTTCAAAACACAGTTTTAATTATTCATTTTTCCTTTAAGAACAAATTTAGATTTGTTTCTTGAATTCATGGAAGAAAATTCTGGCCATTTCAAAAAAAAAAAAAAAAATTTCGATTTTTAACTTGTATCTTTGCCATATTTTTTTCATTTTAAATTAAAGTGGATCTTCTATTAATGCAGTGTTATTTTCAGACTTGAGAACTTTTTTATTGCAAAATGTTTACTTTCCCATTGTCTCAGATGTTTGCAGTTTCGCTTTGGATGCAGACAAAAATGGCTGAAATTTATGATGCAGAACATTAACAATTAACAGTATCTTTTGTCTTGAAATTTGTTAATATTCCTATTTACTTGCCTCCCCACGAGGGCAAAGTTAGACACAAGGTCGGTTTTTTATGTGAAGAAATTCCAACTCAAATAGTGACTGTCTGGATTGAAGCGTAAATAAAAATTGCCTCCGTCTAGAAGTACTTCTGTCTTCACTGACCGAGAATCTATGCCTTAGAGTTACTGTAGCATCAGAACAGATATTACATTTTGTTCGGTGGTTCAGAATTCCTCCTATATTAAAAAAAAAAAAAAACAAATACCAAAAACTCTTCATGATGTACGTACCCATGACGAAATGGAAATATCAATACTCCAAAAATTAGGTAAATTGATCAAGTAGTTTTATTTTTATAAAGAAAATCAGTTTTAAACGATTTTAATTGATTAGTGGGAAATCGTAGACATTACAAAGCTGATCTCGCAAGTTTGAATTATTGTAGTTTGGTTTCTTCAAGATGGTGAGGCAACACCTCAATCTTTTGTCGCTTGCTCTCATTGGCCAAGTTTGACAGCCGTATAATGGAATGGTGTGGACGAGAGCTTGATGTAGGTTTTAGTATAAAGTTATGTTTCAGATCTGAACCAAATCTGAGATCCAAAACCTCAGAAAGTGAAATGAGCATTGTTAATGTGATTGTTGATATCCTCTTCGTCCTGATCTGTTGTAATGATGATAGGATCAAGGTATTTGTAATGATCAACCGCTTCAAAACCTTCCTCATTGAGAGCAATTAGTTGTTTTTCAATTGGGAGGAAATCTGCAGTCAGGAGCTTCGTCTTTTGAGTGTTCATGTATGTGGTGTATCTTATTGATTGCAAAGGACATAATCTAGCCAGCATAGACATTTTATTAGTAGGACCTGTCAGAGGAAGCTAATTTTGCAGCAGAAACCTAGAATGGTGTCATTGGACATGGAGGATGTGACACAGGCAGACTGGAAGGTTCCAATTGCCTAATGGATTCCACTCTCATTGGCCAGGACTCCCTACCATAAAGAAGGATCATTAACACCAGCACTTAATAGATCTTTAGTTTTGTGCTGTACCTTATCTCAGATCTTGACCAGGACCGTAAATTAAGTTTGCAGAAGACATGAAGTGCAAAGTTAATTTACGCTTTGACTTTACCTCCACTTCAACTTGTGGCTGTAATGATGGCGCCAAGATAATTGAAACTCAACTTCATCCTTTGAAATTTTTAGTAAATTTTTGTTTGAAAGTTTTGGAAGCATTTTATATTTGATCATTTTATAGAGATTAATACATTACCCTATTTTTACAGTATCGTTTGCTTATTAAATGGTCAAAATATATAATTAAATTTTTAAAGTACCATTTAAAAAAAACAAAACAAAAAAAAAAAGTCAAATAAATGAAAATAAAGACTCCTGAACAATACTGGGTAGATAAAACTATTCTATATCATGTTCTGCTTGTTCCTTATTTAGTTTGTATGTTATGCTTTGAAAAAGGCCAAATTCACAAAATTTTGCCTTAAGAGGTCAATTTAGCAATCTTGGACAAGAATATGAGAGTGACCTCCCTTTGTAACCTTGTTTTCGATTATCATTATAATATATAAACATTGTTGTAATGATGTGAGAAAGGAACGTTTAATTTTGATGTGCAACAGTTCTTCATCAAAGAAGTCAGCAAAATGTTACATAAAAAAAGGAAACATTTGAAAATAACAGGGGCAAAAAAAAAAAAAACAAAAAAAACACATTGTTTGCTAAGAGGTGCTGGAATGACGAAGTAAATTAAAGATTTACTCTTACAATGTGATTTTATTTGTATTGAACTATATAGCACAATATTGCTTTCTGAATATTTATTAATAATTAATTTATCTCATTTGGGTCAGTTCTATATTTAAAATACAGTGGACACTATTTTCATAGAAATTTTAATAGACTCCTATTTGTTGCAGGTCCTGGATATGATCTTAAGTGGTGAGGCTCCAGCTTGTGGGCTTTGGGGAGTGTGGAGCCACCCTTTAATTGCCATTGCTCCCAGGTCCACTCTGACCCGGAGTGGTAGTACCTGTTAGGGTCCCAACTATGGGTTGAATAGAAACCGACTTGAAAACAAATATATTCTATAAAAAATTTTTCTTCAAAATCTTTGGATTCGGTATTAAATAACCTGAAAAGGGTTGATATGCCATAAAACAAAAACAACCAACCAACCAACCAACCTATTTGTTGTATGTTATTGATTTTTCTGTCCAGTGACCATCCTAACTGCAAAAACCTAGCATCATCATCTCCCCTAATAATTTCCCCCCACTCTATATCTGTGCCTAAATCAAAACACGGATTCCATGAACAAAGCTTCTTTCTTAGAACTGCACGCCTGTGGAACTCTGTTCCGTCTGCCTGCTTCCCTCCGGACTACAATTTGGATGTCTTCAAGTCCAATGTTAACAAATTTCTAATGAACCGCCCCCTTAAGTAAACACTTCAGCAAATCTCCTCACTAACTTAATGTACTTGCAATAACCCTTATCCCTGAGTGGCTTCCGGGCCTTGATAAGTGGTGATCACTGTGTAAAAAAAAAAAAAATAAATAAATAAAATAATGGGGATATACATGCGACTGAGGGCCGCTTGTGAATGAAATATTCCCGGGGCACTTTTTCGAAGGAAGACAGTTTAACTCATCTTGGGTGAACACTGCTGGCATTTTTTACTAATGTTATTATTTGTTCACCTAGATGCAGAGATGACCGGAGGGTGACTGATCCTGGATTTTTGCCAGTACACTTTGATATTATCACATTGTCATGCCTTGATGAAGGAACAAACTTTAGAGCAGACCTGCTACATATACGTGATAGGATATCATTTGTTGAACAGCTAGATAGAGATGTCAACGTGAAGAAACTTACATGGATTGGGTAAAATAATCTCTCAACCTTTAAAGTTGAGTGGTTTTTCTCACTCTGGCATTGATATTAAAAGCCTACTTTTTCTAATTTTTTTTTTTTATGTAGGAGTCACCACTTATCAAGGCCCGGAGGCCACTCGAGGGTAAGGGTTAATGAGTGTACAGCAGTCGGTGGGATAATATTGTAGTTAGTAGTGGAAATTTGGTAAATTGGATTACTTAAGAGAATGGTTCATCAATAATTTGTTTATATTAGACTTGAAAGCTACCAAATTGTAGTCAGTTGGAAAGCAGGCAAGAGGAAGAGAGTTCCACAGGTGTTCTAAGAAAGAAGCTTCTTTCATGGAATCTACATTTTAGGTTTAGGCACAGATAAAGAGTGAGGGAAATTATTGATAGTGGTTTCAGCTAGACGAATGTTTTCCGTGAAGGTTTGGCGAGGTAGGACCATAGATTGGAGCTGAGATGAACATTGCCATTTAAAAATTAATAGCATGAACTTAATATATTCAATCAGATATGTGAGCGGATAAATAAAGGAGCTAATATATATATATATATATATATATATGGCGATTAAGCGACACTGAATATTCCGCGTTTCATCCACTCTAGGACTCTTCAGGCTTATGCGCGAATTTTGTGGTTGTCTGTCGTTTTTATATACTATTGAGATTTTAGTTAACTAATCAGCTTTCTAGTATCCACCGTGCCCTTCCTATCAGCCAATGAACATACACTTACCGGACAAAGGCCTATTTGACCTCTGGTTGACCTGTTCCTTTGTGTGTATTCTATTTAGCCTGGATATATAGTTTCTTGACCTGTTTTAAATCTAGATTAGGGTTTTTTTTTTTAATGTTAGTTTTTATATATATGTGTGTGTGTGTGTGATAGTCTATGTATATTCATGTTTATTTAATTTATTTATTTGTTTATTTTCTATTGTTTTTTTGTTAGTTTTAAAATTATTTTGTGTTGCTATTGTAGAGTAAATTTTATCTTGTGAACATAGTTGTTCGCTATTTCTCTTCTACAGTTTAATAGATGTTGGGGTTCTTTAAAGTACAGGATAGCAAATTTTTCATGAAGGCATAATCTACATGTGGTAGCTTGTCTTATTATTTTCCATTCAACTACCGGCGAATGTCCGCTTTCCTTGAGTTCCCAGTATTTATTTGCTAGCGTTGTTTTCATATGGTGTTTTTTATTGTTGAATGTACTTTTGTGGTTATAATATTGAGTTTTGAAATCTAAGGAAGTCATACCTACGTAATATTTCTTGTTTTTCGGGGTTTCTTTCACAAATATTGTGGCCTGGTAAACTATACTTTTGGTTAGACATTTATTTTGAAGTGGGTAAAGTGTGCGGTGTCTACAGTTGCATTTATCTTGTTCGTTATTAGTATTTTTATTTATAGTATGGTTGTTCTTGTCCGGGGTTGGTTTATTATTATTATTTCTGCTAGTGTTAGTTTTATTTTTGTCATGGTGTCTACTTTTTTTTTTATTGTTTTTGTTGTTGTTTACATTGTTTTTATTTAATATTTTGTTATTATGTGCTTTAATTATCATCTCTAAATTTTCGCAACAACTGTAGGATAACTTTAAGGTATTTTTATTGAAAATTTTGTGTAAGGGGTTGGTTGCGGGAAAGTGTTTTTCAATAAGATCTAGAAATTTCTTGCCAAGTTTTGTTTTTAACATTTGATTGTATAGGGCCGTATACCAAATTATAGTTCTTTTTCTTCTATTTTTAATTTTATTATAGTTATTGGTGTTTTGTTGCTTATATTTGATATTGATATTTTTGCATCCACTATTTTTAAAACTAACAAAAAAAAAACAATAGAAAACAAACAAATAAATTAAATAAACATGAATATACATAAGCAATCACACACATGTATGTATGTATGTATATATATATATATATATATATATATATATAACATAAAAAAAACCCTGACCTAGATTTTAAAACAGGTCAAGAAACTAGATATCCAGGCTAAATAGAGCGCACAGAAAGGAACAGGTCAACCAGAGGTCAAATAGGCCTTTGTCCGGTAAGTGCATGTTCATTGGCTGATAGGAAGGGCGCGGTGGATACTAGAAAGGTGATTGGCTAACTAAAATCTCAATAGAAGGTGCGTATAAGCCTGAAGAGTCCTAGAGTGGATGAAATGCGAAATATTCAGTGTAGCTTAATTGCCATATATATTTTATAACTTACTAATTAGCTCTACGCACGTATTGAGCACTTTTGAAGTAAATACTTAAAGTTTACGCATAAATTTATACTTTCGTATATTGATTTTACATGAGTAAATAAAGTAGTTATATGTATGTTATTTCAAGGTCCAAAACTAGCCAACAATAAGTTTTTGATAAAGAGATTCTGATCCAGAAAACAATTTTTTTCCCTAAAATCTTGCTCCTGGAACGTGAGGACTAAAGGACAAAATAAAAGAAGTGAGAGTTACAAGGTTGCTGAAAGTAAACCCATTTCTTTTTTTTTTTTCTTTTTTTTTTTTTTTTACTGTTTCAGATGTTCTATAACCCAATAGAACCAGCATAATCATTTTAGATTGAATTTTCATTCAGTCACTGTTTTTGACCAGTTCATTCCTTCGTCCTAAAGTGTTGGCTGTAAAAACAATTATGTATTAATGAGTCTAGAGAGAAGAAACAAACAACACTTGTGTTTAAAGAAATGAAGATCTTTTTGATGAATGTTAGAATGGATGCAGTATGTAAACCTATAAGCGTTACACTGCGTGGGTTGCAATATCAAAGCATGGGATCATCAGTTCTATCTATGACATGCACAAAAATGGTGATTGCACTGAAGTTAAGCAACGTTGATCCTGGTCAGTACCAAGTAGGTGACCATTTAGGAATGTCAGGCATTGTATGTAGAACATTGACACCGCCCCGCAAGAACTGCAAAAACCTAACATCATCGTCTCTCAGAAGAGACGATGACGTTAGGTTTTTTTTGTTCTTGCGGGGGATGTACAAACGACTGGGGACTGCTTGTGAATGAAATATTCCCTTGAAACTTCCTTTTTCTGAGGAAGATGGTTTCACTCACTTAGGGTGAACGCTGCTGGCATTTTTTACTAATATTATTATTAGTAGTTCACTTAGATATAGATGACCAGAGGGTGACTGATGCTGGAGTTTTGCCAGTACCCTCTGACGTTACCATGTTGCAACTATGCCTTGATGAAGGAGCAAACTATGTGTGCGTGGTATATCACCTGTCAAACAGCGAGATACAATTTAAATATTTCAATACTTTGGGAGCAAAACTAATTTTTATATTTCTAGATGTCCAACACTTTTTTTTTCTTTGTGTAGTTTGTGTGGGAAGCAATTAAGGTATCACTGAAATCTTCAAAATTCACCCAGTATATTGTCGTCTTAGTTTCTTATTTCTTTTTAAATTTTTTCAAGGTAGTCACCACTTATGAAGATCCAAAGGCTACTCGATGATGTGGGTTAATGAGTATCAGGAAGTCAGTGGGACAACATCATAATTGTGGAAATTGGATAGAATTTGCTTATTTAAAAGGATTGCTCAACAAGAATTTGTTTGCATTGGATTTGAAAATGACCATATTGTAGTCAGCTGGAAAGCAACGCTGTGGTATTAAATATAAAAAATATTTAGCCCTGATAGAATTCCATTTCCAATGCCTGTAGAGTTGAAACCCAGATCCTTTGACAAACTTGTCTCTTTATGTAATTCTGTGATTGTGGCCTAAATCTGAGTCGATCAATAGTTGTTTCCTTAAGCCTCTTTATTTTAATCACACAAAATATCTGCTCAAATGTCAGTTTTGGGATTGAGTTATGTTTAAAAAAGAAAACTTGCAATTTTACTTGTTCGTATTTGGACTCCACTGATTCATCTTTTACTAAGTTTCTATTATGGTGTGTGTTGATCGGCCATCTTTTATTTGATACGCTATTTATCGCTTTTTATCACTTTGTTGGGTCTAATATATTGAAGAAAGAGAAGAATATAAAAAGATTGGACATTTTTAACAAGAGCCAACAAAACAAAGGGTTGACAAAAACAAATGTATAATAAATACATGTTACCAAAAGGAAAATACCTACCTGAGTCTACTCTGTTCAGTTAATTTTATTTTATTTTTATTTATTTATTTTATTATAAAAAATAAAACTTGTCTATCAATTTACATGACTTTTTGAAGGTGATTTTTGTCATTGGTATGTATATCACAGTTTCCTTTACTTTTTAAATATAGGTGAATTATGAACCAGAATCATATGCGCATGTTTTATGAGATGAGGCCAATGACATGAAGTGTTGAAAGTTGCAAAAAAAAAAAAAATAATTAAAAACAATAGAATCCCTGTCAAAACTTAGTTTTTCAATTCTACCTGAAACATGCTTTAAAACTATCTTCAAACAAAATGTGACTTGACAAAGAAAAATGCTCAATAATGCTTTTAATCACAGGAAAAAAATCCTCATAAATTTGGTAAAACAAATATTTTTTTATCTGTTAAAAAAAAAATCTCATGAGAAATATACATTTTACTGGTGTAACAACTCTCGTCTTGGCACGAATAAAACGGCAAATGAAATATTTTGGGATTGAAATAACTGATTATTCAAATTACTGTTCTCATCCTGAGTGTTATTTGCACAACTTTTTGGCTGATGTAAATTCTAATCTCCAAGTGTACGAGGTGCCTTCAATAAGTTTCCAGACTTTTTTTGTATGGGCACTATTATTGATAGTACACACATGAAACCCTAATCCCCTTTGAAGTAATCTCCTCTGGCTGTAATGCACTTGTACTGTTCCAACAACTTCTGGAAGGCTCCATGGAAATCCTCTTGTGTGAGCGTGGCAATGACTCTCCTCGCAGCTTCTTTCATCTCAATTGTCTCATAACGACAGCCTCTAAAGTGTTGCCTGATCGTAAAATACGATTAAATAAATTTAAAAAAAAAAAATGGACGTATGTAAGAAAGTTGAAAATTTAAAGATACAGGAGAGAAAAAAAAATGCAGTGTGCTGAGCGCAAACTTGCATAACTTAAGTTTGTAAGCAAACACGTTATTGATCAGACCATGATGACACAGATGTTATGACATTGCAAATTTAGCTTTTTAAAATGAAACCATGGATCGACTGCTCACGCATGTGCAATTGATAAACATCGTTGAAACCAAGGTTTTACCTGACTCCTTAAAACAAAACTACATTTCTACATGAAATAGTTGATGATTTTTGCTCTAATTTTTCGATGTTATGTATCTGAGAGATCGCTCTTTCTAATGGTACCGCATTCGTGCCGTTTGGTTTTGATTGTTTTGTAGAAGAAAAATGTTTGATTTTGACTTTGCAGAACATCATTGAGTTTTGCAAAGAGAAAGAAAAAAAAACATTCATGTTTGATGCATTTTAAGGTTAGGAAGCCAGTATCTTCAGACAGCCTAATCTGGTAGCACCAGATGGCCTAACAGGTATTACCCCTCTGGGCCAAAGTGGACCTGGAAGCAACAATAACTAAGGGCCAACTCCACATTCCTCACAGCCCTGAAATTGGGTCTTTTAAGGTCATACTCTGGTGCTATGTATGCTATGATCATATCAAATTTTTAGACTATGATCAATTAATTACAAAAAGGAGTTGGAAGTACAAAAAATAGTTAAGGGTTTTGTGATTTAAATTCACAGCCCTGGTTGGCTGGAATGTGAAGTCATTTGTTGCAAATTGCATCATATACAGACGGCACCAAATATCCAGATAAAATAACAAAAATATAACACTGGCAGTTAGATAGTAAATTTTCTGCAAACGTTGGCAGAAAAGCAAATCAAAATATCTCCGTTTGCATTCTCCAATATTTTTAGCTGCAGAAAAATCTGAAGAGAGATAATAGCGTATCAAAGTTGTTTGGTATTTAAAAACTATAAATACATTTTATTGAATTACATTATTAATATTTTTATTTTATATAATTGCACTTAATTTTCAATTGTTGAAAACAATCTATGATGAGCACATGCATTCTGTTAACCATTATTAATACCTGTTTTAAACGCGCATATTATCTGTCGGATTATTCCGTTGTGATTAATACCAACCTCCTCATCTACTCACATCTTTTTAAAGATTTTTTTTTTTCATGTTATAGAACAGCCTATCTGCTTGCTTCCCTTAAAGAGCAGTTTTTAATGTGAGAAAAACGAAACTTCTCAAAACTGAGCGTTTTGGATGAGGACAAAAATGAAATTTGCCTTCTTCTGGAAGGATTTCTTCTTCTCTGACCAAGATTAGAAAAGATTAACTGCAGTATCAGAACATACTACACTTTACTCTTATTCTAAAGGCAGCTTTGCACATATAGCATTGAATACATTGATTTAAATTTAAAGTGTTGTGTAATTATTTAATTAAAAAAAAAATTCAGTTGTGCTTGTGCTTTTTCTTCAATTTTGAATAATTTCACAATTATGAATGAATTCGTGTGTATTTTAAAAAAAAAGTATTTTGTCACAAAAATATATTGTAAAACTTTCAAACGGTCCTTTGGAAAAGAAATATATAAAATAAAATGGTGCACGTTACTATGCTATTTTAAAAAAAAATAGTATTTTCAAGTTTTACAATATCTTTTTGTTTATGAATTTGTTAGGTGAAAATACAGAATAGTTACAATACACCCGCCAGCCCGGTAACATAAGTGCATAAGTACTAATAAAGTGATTTTTAATATTGTATTCAGCTAAATCCATAACAAGTAGCACTTGAATGAATGGTTTATTTTATTGACACTACACTGTAATCACGTGATTAAAATTTTAGACAAAAAATTGGAAGTCAAGAGTCATGAGTTCCGAGTATTGACTTACAAGCAAAGGAGTTTTCCAATAAATTTTAAAGAATAAATAAGAAAATGAGATTTTATTTATTTATTTTTTTGTGTTACCAAAGGGCACAGTTTGTGTGTGTGTGCGCACGCATGTGTGAAAGTATGTATGTATGTATGTTTGTATGTCTTGCTAAAATTTTTCAGCCGCATTGGACTGGGTTGAAACCGGTACCATCTGAAAGAGTGATCCCTCAACTGCATAATATGTGAAAATTAGAAAAAATGGTCAATTATTCGTATAGAAATGAAGTTTTCGATGAAGGGAGGATCGGTAAAATTCATCATTCTAAATAACTTCAAAGACTGTGCATGTGTTAAGCATTATTTTTTTTAATTGATTTAAATAAAATAATTTCCAACATTTCTCAATCTGCGTTGTAGGCCAATGGATTCAGAGGTTGTCTTGTAAGCTTTAGTTTGGACGTTCCTGTACACATAGCGGCAGTTTTTTTTTTTTTTCATTTAAGCAGAGTTGTTTCTAATTTTGGCAGATAAAAACATAAAGCAATTTCCTTATTTCATTTTTTTATCAGCACTGTAAGTAAAATGAAGGTTAATTTTTTATTTAAAAGAATCACAAACTCCAATCCAATGACAATAGACAAAAAACAAACAAACTTGCTATCATTTTACAATTTTTTTTTTTAAGCAGAGTTAAAAAAACTTTTAAACTTTGTATCGTTTATGTGGCGTATTTTTTAACGGTTATTTCGGTTAAAAAAATTCTGTTATTTTTAAAAACTGAATTATTTTCAGTTTCTTCTTGTTGCAACAAACCATAACTAGAAATGTTTCCAGGAAGTTTGCTTAAACTAGTCTATCCGGAGAAAAGCTTATCTTCATATCCTTCTGCCAAAATATCTGAGAAGGTTTTCACATACTTTTTTGGTTAACCTGTTTTAATCCGTTCTTTTATTGCTGAAATTGTTGTGGGGGAGGGTAACAATGGAGTGAGCAGCTGTGTCCAAAATTGAATTTCATGTCCACCCGAACAAGGCCGGGTAGCCATGCTAGTCTAAAAAAAGACCAAGGGAGATAATTTAATGATTCAAACTTGCAAGATTTATGTTGCAATGATTATGAATTTCCATTATTCACTTAAAAATTATTTTCTTTCTAAAAATAAACCTTCAATCTATATAATTATAAAACTCAAATGACCTTGTAACGGGTGTTGTAACCCAACATCCGGTTTATGATCCGGTTGCGCATGCGTACATAAATAATCAACTTGACAATAAAACGTATTGTTTTACTGTGTACGATTTCAGCGTCCCAATTTTTTTTTTTTTTTTTTTTTGCATTTAAATTATCCAAATAAAATAATTTCTGCATTTTTTTTATTACATCGTTCATTTCCGTATTCCGTTCAAGTTTATTTTAACGCAATTTTCTTACAAATAAATCTACAGTGTATGGAGTGTTGTTGCAACAACTCTACCGTGTATGGAGTGTTGCTGCGACCTCTCTCTCTCCCGTGTATGGAGTGTTGCTGCGACCTCTCTCTCTCTCTCCCATGTATGGAGTGTTGCTGCGACCTCTCTCTCTCTCTCCCGTGTATGGAGTGTTGCTGCGACCTCTCTCTCTCTCCCGTGTATGGAGTGTTGCTGCGACCTCTCTCTCTCTCCCGTGTATGGAGTGTTGCTGCGACCTCTCACTTCTCTCCCGTGTATGGAGTGTTGCTGCGACCTCTCTCTCTCTCTCTCTCCCATGTATGGAGTGTTGCTGCGACCTCTCTCTCTCTCTCTCTCTCCCATGTATGGAGTGTTGCTGCGACCTCTCTCTCTCTCTCTCCCGTGTATGGAGTGTTGCTGCGACCTCTCTCTCTCTCTCCCCGTGTATGGAGTGTTGCTGCGACCTCTCTCTCTCTCTCTCCCATGTATGGAGTGTTGCTACGACCTCTCTCTCTCTCTCCCGTGTATGGAGTGTTGCTGCGACCTCTCTCTCTCTCTCCCGTGTATGGAGTGTTGCTGCGACCTCTCTCTCTCTCCCGTGTATGGAGTGTTGCTGCGACCTCTCTCTCTCTCTCCCGTGTATGGAGTGTTGCTGCGACCTCTCTCTCTCTCTCTCCATGTATGGAGTGTTGCTGCGACCTCTCTCCTCTCTCCCGTGTATGGAGTGTTGCTGCGACCTCTCTCTCTCTCTCCCGTGTATGGAGTGTTGCTGCGACCTCTCTCTCTCTCTCCCGTGTATGGAGTGTTGCTGCGACCTCTCTCTCTCTCTCCCGTGTATGGAGTGTTGCTGCGACCTCTCTCTCTCTCCCGTGTATGGAGTGTTGCTGCGACCTCTCTCTCTCTCTCTCCCGTGTATGGAGTGTTGCTGCGACCTCTCTCTCTCTCTCTCCCGTGTATGCAGTGTTGCTGCGACCTCTCTCTCTCTCTCTCCCGTGTATGGAGTGTTGCTGCGACCTCTCTCTCTCCCGTGTATGGAGTGTTGCTGCGACCTCTGTCTCTCTCTCTCTCCCGTGTATTGACCTCTCTCTCCCGTGTATGGAGTGTTGCTACGACCTCTGTCTCTCTCTCTCTCCCGTGTATTGACCTCTCACTCCCATGTATGGAGTGTTGCTGCAACCTCTCTCTCTTTCTCTCTCCCTCCCATGTATGGGGTGTTGCTATGGTCTAAAAAGATCTCAAATCTAATAAGTCCTACACTTTCGGTGAACCTTCAACCTTTCTCACATTACTGCAATGTCGCATCCTTTTGCTCTGATGAACTTGTAGCACTTGTGCTCCCTCAACATACATTCTCCCATTTAGCACTAAAATCAGCAAAATTTCACCCTGGTAAGCCTTATACTCTAACTTCTTCTTTCGGACTGCTAAACTTGATTTCCCTTCCAATTTCATGCTTCCCTAACTTTACTAACCTGCAGAAATTTAAATGTAATGTGAACAGACACCCCGCTGCTCAACTCCCCCTTAGTCCCCTGTTAGACAATATCACCTATGACTCAGTTTAGAAGATGTTGGCTCATCTTTTGAATCAAAAATATTTTGTGATTTGAAATTACTTTGTGTATGTGATAGTATTAGACTGTGGAATCAGTAACCCAAACACCCTTCTCCAACCCTTGAGGTTTTAAAAGTCTAATTTCAATTAAAAAAATCTTATCGTAATGTATTAATATAACATAGTTATCTTCTCAGATTTTCAAAGTCAGACCCAAATAGCATTTAAGCTGACAAATCAAACTTCTGACTAACCAATTTTCATTTGATATTATTACAGCATATATTGCAACATATATTCATAACGATGATTTTTCAAATTTTATTTACAAATCAAAGGATTCAGTTTGTATTATTTGGACTATTGTTTTCATCTTTTGTGTTATTCGCACAGTTTGGTTGATGTAACCTCCAACCTTCTTCGGTGTATCTTACAAAGATTTGTGGTGTAATGGATAAAATTCAGTGACACTCTTCTGAAGGTTCAATGTAGAGTGATACCAAGAAATGAATTGTGACCCAGTCATGGTTGACAGAACGAGAGCATGCTACCCCCGTGGATTAAATAACGATTTTATTCAAAATCTGTGCAGATTAAAGTTCGACAGATTCTAGAGTTCGATAAATTACACCTGAAAACTATCCAAGGTTGCATTGGCTGAAATGTTGTTTGTTCAACTGAGAAGAAGCCATATTTAAAAAATACTCTTATATGTATTGAACATGTTTTTTAAAATTTAATTTAAATTTAATAATCCAACTAATATGAATTATCAATCCTTATCAGAAAAACAAAAGGATTTAACATTGTTAAATGACTCATAAAGGTTGTACTGCTAAATAAAAAAGCAACCCAGTCAGCCATGGTTTTATTATTTCCATTAACACTATGGACCTTTGACAACTAAATATTTTCATTTACTAGCTAAATAGAAAAGTTACTAGCCAAATCTATATGATTTTTAGAATATGACATCTTCTTTCTGTGACGAGTATATACACCATAAAGATTTTTCTGTGTTTTTTTTAATAAGTGTAATTCTAAATATACAGCAAATTTTATGTTGATACTTGACGGTATAAACATTCTAATTTCTTCAGATATTTTTTTAAACAGCCTTCGTTAAAAAAAGAAGAGCATATTGTTCTATTAAACTTTCATTGTTTAAATAAGTTAACTTTGTTTTATTTAAAAAAAAAAAAAAAAAGTTGAAAAGATATTTTTCACTCAGTAATGAGCTTTGGAATATTGTCAGTGAAAGAAAGACAATCGCCAAAAGATAAGCGTTTCATTATTTCTAGTTGCCACTTTGGAAAATCATTCGCAAATGCTCGCAATGTAGAGCCCTGATTAATACAAAGGGCGTTCCAAAAGTAATGCATCCTATTTTTTTTATTCCGTCCGAATGGATCGGAGAGGATTGCAAATTGCATTGTTATGATGATTGAACTTGTGCATTCATGACCTGAAAGTTCCATATCTCTGATGCAGATATTGGTGTGAGACTCTAAGAAAGCAACCATTGTCATGGATATACGTTAGAAGCAGAAATGCATCATTAAATTCCTGGCAAAAGTATTGAGAATGGTGGTAACTATGTAGAAAAAGGTTGCTAGTTTTAATAGTATCATTTCTGTTTTGATAGCTCTTCAACTTTTTGAGTAAAAAAAAAAAAAAAGGAAGCTTTACTGTTGGAACTACCCTTTTTAAGAAAACTTTTAAATCTTCATGCTAAAGCCATAACTAAAATCAAAATGCTATAAAACATACAAATATGTTTATTGCAAAGGGGACAAAAACTTCAGAGCCGGAGTCTTTTAAAGTTTCAAGAGTCAGAACTGATAAATTTGTTTTAGTCTCCACAGCCATTTTTAAAAGTCAATTTATATTATTTTTCTTTACACTAATAGTTTGCACAGTTGTTTGCCTATAACATAATTTTATGCTGATTATAGACTCGCCTTCGTTGCAGAGTGAAGCAATTTCAGCCTTTCATTTTGTCTAGACTTTAAAAAAAAAATTTTTTCAATACATATAAAAGTATTTTCTAAATACCACACATCCACTATCAAAATGGCTTCTTAATTGAAAATAATAATAATAAAAAAAACTGAAGACAGAGTTATGATGTCTGTAACCCAAGCACTTGACTTTGATTTCAACTTAAAGTGTCCAATTCTAACCCAATACATATTCGTTGGAGATGACTTTGTTTCAATAAAAATGGTACATTTTTCAGCGCTCTGTCAATTCAACTTTTGAAAGAAAAAAACTTTTTAAATTAATGAAATCTGAAGAATTCAATTAAAGTTTTGCATATGAAAAAAAAAAAATCACTAATCTTGTTCAGAATTGCACCAATATTAAAAATCAAAGATGAAGAAAAATCTTTATTATATACATGCCTGTAGCAAAATGAAAATATCATATTCCAAAAATCACATAAATTGATAAAATAGTATTTTATAAAGAAAATCAGTTTTAAACAATGAATGGGAATTTGTAGCAATTACAATCTCCTAAGGAATCTAGTATGTATGAATTTTTGAGTTATCTCCCTTTGTTTCTTGAAATTGTTTTTAAAATAGCAGCCAGACACTCTTCAATTACTCATAAAATTTGATTTTCTTTAAAAAAAAAAATTACTTTGTGATTTTTGGAATATATTTTCATTTCGCCATGGATACACACATGCAGATTTTTCCTTATTTTTTTTTTTAATATGGGGGTGAGTAACTGTACGAGAATGAACATCTGTAGAATGCTTCCTACTTGTGTTTATCCTATTGGAGTTAAGCTGACTTGTAAATTGCTTGCACTATGTCTGAATTCTGGCAGTTCACAGGAGCTGGCAATTCAACCGAGATTCCACTGCTGATGACAAACCACCTTTTTAGATATGAAATGTTTGAAGACATTGTATTGATGTTTTGTACTGTATTGTCACTTAAATATTGAAACTTTTTTTTTTTCTCTTTCAGACCATCTTTCAGAATCATGATATTGATTTTAATGTGCGATGGTTGGCAGTGTTATATTTTAAAAATGGCATTGAGCGTTACTGGCGTAGGAACGCTCCAAAGTAAGTAAAAAAAAAAAGTGTGTATGTAATATATATATAGGCGAATGAACCCTTTTTCGAGGTCAACAGCCAACTAGCACCGTGTGTGTTTGTGTATGTATGTATGTATGTATGTGTGTGTTGGGGGTGGAGAGGGCTACCGTAAGCCGTGGTGAAGACGACCTTTCTAGGAGAAGCAAATCTGATTTAAAAAACCAGAAAGCGGGAGACCATTACTCGCATGAAGCTGGTCTGCAGTTTAACTTGTTGCTGGCTATCTTGCTTTTGCTTGTTGCTGGATCTCAACATTTTGAACCGAGAGAGAGACTTAGCTGTTGTACCTATTTACTATGCCTCCCCACGAGACAGAGTTAGACACCAGGGTCGTTTTTTAACGTGGAGAAAAGGTACAAAAATAAAAATTGTCTGTCATGAAGGATTTCTCCTCCACCGAAAGAGAACAAGAAATGGAAGTGCAGCATCTGAAGAACAGATAGTATTTATTTGCTCCCCCACCAAGCAAATTAGGCACAAGGCCGATTTTTAATGTGAGGAGTGAAGGGGAAATGGGGACCAACTCCCCGGGGAGTAGGGGAGCTGGATAGTGACAATTGGTATGAAGGGTTGCCCCTACATTGACCAAGGTCTTATATGTGGGGTTGCCCCCACATATGGTCTTTGCTTGCAGTATCTGCCGGAACAGATGGTATTTATTTGCTCCCCCACTGAGCAAATTAGGCACAAGGCCGTTTTTAATGTGAGGTAAAAACCAGCTCTCCTAAAAGGGGTCACTCTGGTTACCAAAAATAATAATTGTCCCAGTATAGAGGGTTTCCCCTCCATTTACTGGTACAAATTATCTTAAGTGCAGTATCTGCCGGAACAGATACTACACTTTGATCCTGGCCCGAAGGCCAAGCCTGTTGTAGCTAAGACTCTGTAACATCATCTGTGTATAGTTACTCCCTCAGGCATTTGTCTATTAAAATTGTCCTGTGGCGATGGAAGTCATTTTTGGTCTCATGGACTTTAAGTGTCTGCAAGATTGGCACTCATCTGACAAGACGTTGCAATCATATATATATATATATATATATTTAAAATGTAATTATCTACTGACACGTGTTTCGTCGTCTATGACTCATTAGAGTGGCTGAATATAGCGAGATTCGAAATTGGGACCCCACGGTAATTAGCCTAAACCCCTTACCTCTGACCCATCTCGCCAACTGTCTGGATATATCGCGATTTACTTAGATGTTGTTTGTTTTGATTTTAGCGATATGTTTTGAATGAATTCAATTATTTACGAAAGTGCATTTTTCCTAAATGCGAGTTGGGAATAATTTTCCCTTTAACCAATTTGGTACCCCCACATGGCGGGATGGGTCAGAGGTAAGGGGTTTAGGCTCATTACCGTGGGGCCCCGATTTCGAATCTCGCTATATTCAGCTACTCTGATAAGTCGTAGACGACGAAACACGTGTCAGTGGATAATTACATTTTAAAAATAATATATATACTGCTCCCCATGTGGGGGTACCAAATTGGTTAAAGGGAAAATTATTCCCAACTCGCATTTAGGTAAAAATGCACTTTCGTAAATAATTGAATTCATTCAAAACATATCACTAAAACCAAACCAAAACAAACAATATATATAAATATATATAAATATATATAAATATATATAAATATATAAATATATAAATAAAAATATTTAAACATTAAAAAGTATATATATATATATATATATATATATATATATATACTTTTTAATGTTTAAATATTTTTATTTGATTTTACTATATAAAAAATTTGGTACTTGTGCAGAATACAAACCATGCTGAAATAATCTTTAGAAACCCATTCTTACCATGGGGAGGGCGTTTTTTTATTAACGATTTTGTACTTTCATTTAACAATTTAATAAAAGATACTGTACAAATTTAACTTAAACTTGAAAATCGAGTTTAAAAAATAGCGTGGCCTGTATTCTGCTAAAGTCCCAAAAAATCAAAGGAAATTAAGGAACATTTTGGTATTAGAATTTGATGAGATGGCATTAAGTTTATAAATCTTCTGTGGCATCTTTGACTGATTTCTATGACTTAAAACATGTTTTGCCGCATCTGCTTCTTTTAGTAAGACTCTTTATAGTGAATGACCACAAAGTAATACTGTTAAGGAACATGGGCGTGGTTAGAACATGATGGATCTAAAGAGTCTTATCTCAAAAAAAACAAAAAAGAAAAAAAAAATCTATTGTTTATGAGTAATTGTAATTGCTGTAGCAATCATCGACAAATGGATGTGTGTTGATGACTGTTAAATATGTTCCAGGTATGATTAATTTCATAAAGATATGGACTTTTAAGTATTTATATAATATTACTCAAATAATAAGTAAATCTATTTATAAATTTTGTCTATTTTCTTTACAGAAAATTTATGCGATGTACAAGGTGCCTTCAATAAGTTTCCAAACTGTTTTCATATGGCCACTTTTATTGATAGTACATACATGAAACTCTAGTCGTCTTCGAAGTAATCTCTGGTTGCAATGCTCTAATCGTTTTGTTCCAACAACTTCTGGGAGGCCACATGGAAGTCCTCTTGCATGGTCATGTAAATGACCCTTGTCACAGCCTTTTTCATCTCAATTGTCTCATAATGACAGCCTCTAAGATTTTCCTTGAGCTTAGGGACCAGCCAAAAGTAATAGGGAGCAAGGTCTGGACTATACGGAGGGTGAGGACCTGTCTTGATGCCCATCTGTTACAACAATGCAGCAACCTTGGGATAAACTTTGTGCAAATCTTCCGTATCTTTAGTTCCTCGCAAATAACTGTGTGTACAGTTCCCACACTGACACCAAACTGTGCACACGAACATCCTTATCCATGAAATTCTTTATTTGGCCAATCAACTCTAATGTTCCGACTTCCTTACTCTTCTCACACCTCTCATCATCCCTTACAGACTCCCTACCTTCCTTGAATCTCTTGTTACTCTAAAACTGTTGCTCGATTTATGCAAGATGGTCCAAAAGCAGTCTGAAGTATTCCACACATTTCTATGACATTTTTTTCTTAAGTTTAAAACAATTTTATTGCATATCATTCTTCTAAATTGTCCTCATGTCCAGATTGCATTTTTAAATTCACCAATTGTGACAATCAGGCTTTAGTAGGGTGTATTTGAATTTCTGCTGTAGCTATTCATTTGAACCTGAAATTATAAAAATTGGTCAGCCATCTCATAGTATGTATAGCAATAACATACTAAATTTTCAAGAGTCTACGATAATTTTAAATGCCTGCACAAAAAAGTCTGGAAACTTATTGAAGTCACTGCAACTGTGTTTTGGCTTGAACCAAACTTTGTTAAACCTTTTCAGGCAAAAAATTTGGATAAAAGTACATATGAAAAATGTCAGTTCAATTGTTGGTTGGATGTTGTCATAGAAAGATTTTTATTTTGAAAGGAAAAAAAAATCTGAATCGTGTAAGAGAAGAAATCATGACAACAAAGTTTTTATTTTATTGTTTGTTTAAAGTTGGTGTTAATCCAAAATTGTGAGCTGGTTCTGGTGAAACTTTGCTTTGTTTAAATAGTTTTGAACATTGTCTCTCTTTTATTTATTTTTTTATTATGTTAATCAGAAATGACTTACGTTTTTGTCACTATTGTCTGATATTTCCATAGTTTTCTCCAAATCATGAGTTTATTTTTAATGAAATTCTGCTTGATGTTCTTGGACTATGAACACATGAAACTGACAAAACCAAATTTTTTAGAGGGTTGAGAGGGTGGAGGTTCTGGCTTGTAAAAAAAAAAAAAAATGGACATCTATTCAAGTAAGACATACAGTATATTGAATTTTATCTGTATCGAATGTGGTTGGATTGTGGAAGGAATTTTGAATGTTAACAACTTCAAGAGTGGCATCTTTGGGTTTTTTTTTTTTCGGGTGGAGATCACCAAGTAATCCTTTAAATAAAACAAGTAATGGTGAGCCTCAGATAAATTCTGGTTTGTCTCTTAGGAAAATCAAAAAATAAATTCTCAAATTGACAAAAAATGCATTTTTAATTTTTTTTTTATATTCAAATATCTAATAGTGAAATTTTTGGAATGTGAACAAATCCTTTTTGTTATTTTTTTAATTTATTAATTTTTATCATTTTATTCACCTAAAACAAAGCATTTGCTTTTGAAATGTAAGGGGTCATATGTGAGTTGGGGCTCATATTCATCGTAACATAATAAGTAGGGAGTTGTGCAGTCGGAGGGTTGTTCAAATTACATTTAAGTTTCAGCATCTTGGTATATTAATGGAAACTGGGAGCAAGGAGAGAATTCTAAAGACATAACTGTTTTCAGAAAGAAGCTATTACAATAGGCATCTAGGGACCTCTATGCTGAAGAGGTGGGATTTTGCTGATTGTAAGAGTATTTATATCGAGTTGGTACCAGAGCAGTGAATTCCTCAGAACACATTCCAATGAAGTACTTAAAAAAAAAAAATCACAAGGCTGTAACATTGTGGTGATGTGACTGGAACTTTGTAGACAGTGTAGCACCTATTAGTCTCTTTTAGAGCCTAAGGAGAGCCTAGTTTTTTGTGCACCGGTCCAGATGTGACAACAATACTTGATGCATGTGCAGTGGTGGTTTTGTAGAAGTATAGGATTCTGGCAGGTGTTGGAAGTTTTCTTGCATGGTAGAGGGAGATCACCTTCTTTGCTTTCACAGTATCTTCTATGTATTTGTTTCAATTTGTGTGACCTGTGAAAATTAGGCAGAGGAGTTTGAATATTGAACTGTGTAGGGTGTTTTAGCCATGGCAAAAGATTTCTTATAATTCTTAAAGGAAAGAAGTTTTGTCTCAGTATTATCAAATGTTACTTTTCATTTATGACACCCATTTAAGTATAGACTGGAGGTTTATACTTTTTTTTTTTTACATGGAGGTCACCACTTATCAAGGCCCAGAGGCCAGTCAGGAATAAGGGTTATTGTGTGTACAGTAATCAATGAGATAGTATTGTAGTAATCATTACTATTGGAGATTTGATAGTGTCTTACTTAAGAGGGCGGTTTATCAGGAATTTGTTTATGTTGGACTTGAAGACATCCAAATTGTAGTCAGGTGGGAAACAGGCAAATGGAAGTGATTCTAAGAATTCAGCCACTGCCTTGGATACATGCGTGTTCGTTTTACCCATATGTTGAGAATAGTGTGGTATCATTAGCAATCGATAATATATTCGGAATGTTTTTGTCTGGGGTACTATTGGAAATTACGCACTATACTAAGATCACATTTTTATCAAATAAAATTTTATAAGGATTTTAATGGTTGCATTCATTTTATTTAAAAGGAATTTTACAATATCATGATTTTATGTTCGCAGCAACATTTTTATTTTATAACTTGAAAATTATGAAAATGAAAGATTCTTGTTGAGAATTCCACTGGCATTACAAAACAAAAATAAAGAAAAATCTATGATATCCGTACCCATGGCAAAAAGAAATTATATTCCAAAAATTACGTAAATTGATCATGTTGTTTTATATAAGATAATCAAATCTTATGAGTGAGAGAAGCGATTGTCTTGCATGGTCATTTTTAAAATAATGGCGAGAAATAAGGGAATAATTCAATAATGATCCAAACTTGTAAGATTAATGTTGTAATGCCTACAAATTTCCATTAATCACTTGAAAGTGATTTTCTTTATAAAAATAAAACTGATTTTTGGAATATATTTTTAATTAGTCACAGGTATGTACATCAGAGATTTTTTTTTTTTTTTTAATATAGAAGTTCTGGACAAGAACCAAAGACCAACACTTAGAACAAACTAACGCTATTAACCATTAGGCTATGTGTCGATGTGGAAATATGATTTTGATTTTGGTATTTGTTGCTTATATGCCTTTTTTTTTTTTTTTTCTTAATCTGCAGTGCCATTGCTGAAGAAGAAAAAGATGCGTTGAAGAAACGCCTTGTTGATAGTTTTAATGAACCTGTGCCACAGGTAAGTTGATGGTGCTTATATATGCAGGTTGGCATTAGACAAAATAAATGTCGTAGTTTTTTTTTTTTTTTTTCCCCACCCCCAAACAAGGCATATTGCCACTTTGAACGTAAAGGTCTTCTAATTGGGATTGTTTCTAACAGTAAACTGTGGGATGTTGAACAAGAAGATGTCTGTTCACATTACATTTAAACTTCTGCAGGTTAGTACAGTCAGGGAAGCAGAGAGGAATTCCAAATTCTATCAGTCCAAGGGAAGGAATTATTATAGAAGATTTTCCTGCTTCTCGTTACCTCAACAGTGAAGATGCAGAATTTTACTGTTTGTCGGGTTAGTCGATTTAGAACGGTTGCTCAATTGTTTCTTTATGAAAGACATTACTGTTCACATTTTGAGAGTGAGTGCATTCTGGCAAAACTGAAGCAGAAAAAAATATTAAGGCTTTTTTTTTTATTCATAAAAATTTTTGTTCTGCTTTATATTAGTATGCATCTTAAATGTAAATTTTATTTACATTACATTTACAAATGTTTAATGTCGTAGATCTTTGTAAAAAATAAACAATGATTACAAATTTCATTTGGTACCTCAATTAGCCATCAAATTATGACCGGTTTATGGTTTGTTGAAAATTAGAAAACTGGTGATCTTGTGTGGTATTGATCTACTAGTCATTTTCTGTTTATAATTAAATTTGCAGGCTTCAAACAAATGAAATAACCTTACAAATTTAATATCTTGTGGTAGATGAAAATTTATCTATTATCTAAATTTCAAACGTCGATTTGTGTCTTTGCGTGTGTATGTCTGCCAAAAACTTTCGACACACGGAACGAACACTGACAAAATTGGTTTCATTAGAAAGATGGGACTCTCGTATGACAAATATCCAAAAATTGGTCAAAATCATTAATTCTGTGTTGATCAACTGAGCTGTTTTTTTTTTTTTTTTTTCAAGGAGGGGTCAGTTTTTGGGTTGACATTTTTGCAAAGTCATCATACGCCTTGCAATGACTAAGCTTATTTTAAATGTCCACAACATGATAAGTCGGCTTTTTTCACCTTAGTGTTACAGGTTCAAACCTGGCTACTGTGGCTATTTTTTTTTCTTTTTTTGCGCTCGCACGAGTATTTTGATTGAAACTTTTTTAGGGTTGGGTTGCTCAATAGCCTAACTATACCACCTCTCCACACTCTGGCAAAGCTGGGTACCCCCGCTAGTCTATTATAGAAAAGGGAAAATGTGTTTGTTTGTGTTCATGTCCGCTAAAACTTTTGTCAGCCACATCGGACCGGGTCAAAACCGGTACCATCTGAAAGAGCGATGCCTCGGATGCATATGTGAAAATTAGAATAAGATTAATTCTGTGGTGGTCAACTGAACCATTTTTTGGAAGGGGGGGGGGTCACTTTTTGCAAGTCATGCACGCGTATCAAACTGAATGTTTAAAAACGTATTTTTGCAGGATCATGACGTCATAAGTCATTGTGGTCCGATAGACAAAAGCGTTTGCCAGTAACTTTTCCCTCTTTTGCGTTTCTGGTTCGAACCTGCCTGCCATGGCTAATTTTTTTTTGTGGTCGCACAGGCACTTGCTACTATTTTGATTGAAAGAAAAGCATCGATTTATTTTGGGGGTGGGTGGGTTCCAGCACAAGGGCAACAAAAAAGTGTCACCTATTATTTTTTTTGGGGGGGGGGCGCGGTTCCATTCTTTTATAGAGATTGCTCCTTAGTATAACAGCTATGTCCAAATCGAGCTTCATGTCCACCTGAACAATGCCGGGTATCCATGTTATAAAGGGTAGTTCTCTGTGTTTTTGTCTGTCCAGCTAAAAGTCTCTAACTACTAAACAAAAACTCATCAAGTTAGTAATGTCTTGATCAGTGTTGCCCCAAATGAATAATATCTAGAATTAGAAAAACTTATTCATTCTCTAAGGGTCAACTCGGCTAGGTTTCGGTGGAGGACGTTTTTAGTGTAATCATGTATTAATTTGTAAATAAAATGCTGACTAATTTTATGAGGAATCTATTATATGAAGGAGAGTTGTATATGTGTCTCTAAATAGAGAGGAATGGGTTGGGCAGAGGGAAAATGTGTGGAAGAAAGAGAGAAAGGTAGAAAAAGATAGAAGTTTTTATAGAAATGTTACACTTTTGCTTCAGTTAATGGTTCTTCTGCTAGTTAATGGTTCTTCTGTGTTATAATAGCGAAAATCAAAATACTGAATTTTAAGTAAAATCAACTTAATTGTCATGTTACAGTAATGAACATATTCAAACAGTATGAAAAACGATAAGCTAGAAAATTAATTATTAAATAACATATTTTTTAAAGACAATTAGCAAACCTCAACTTTTGCTAATTGTCTTTGAAAACTGTTTTCCTTAATAATTAATTTTCTATCTTATTGGTGTTCATAATTTTTGGATACGTTTATTTTTCAACGTGACAATTAAGAGATACCATTGGTTTTACTTGAAATTCAATATTTCGAATTTTGCTATTATAATAAAGAATATTCAATAAATATTAGTCAAAACCTCATTACCCACTAAAAAAAAAAAAATTAAGATCTGATACCAAAAGTGTAACTTTGACTGTTCAGAAGATTAATTTCAGCAGTTAAAATATTTTGAATCAGGTCAGATGTTTACATTTGATATAAATTGTTAAAAAAAAAAAAAAAAAAAAAATTGGATTTTGATCATGTAAAAACAAATATTTCTGTATTTCATTCACTGAAGTTTTCCCTTTTTTTTTTTTTTTTACTTGGGGATCACTGTTTATCTCCCAAAGGCCACTTGAGGATAAGAGTTAATGGTAGTGAAGTAATCCTTAAATTGGATGGAATTTGTCTATTTATGAGGCGACTTAACAAGAATTTGTTTACATTAGATTTGAAGGATATTATGTTGTATTCAGCTAGGAAGCATGCCAGCAGAACAGTGTTCCAAAGGCGGGTAGTTCTGGGAAAGAAGCTCTGTTCATGGAATCTGCGTCTACATTTAGGCACAGATAGAGTGGGGGAAAATCGTACATAGTGGTTTTGGCTAGTCAAGTGTTGTTTTGTGGAAGTTTAGTGGACGTGGATTTGTGTCTTAACTTAAAATCTTATATTAAACCTACCTTATTTTCAAAGTTGCCCTTTTTATTTAAAATGAGACGCTCTTTGTGTACCATGCACACCAAATTTTGAAAAAAACAAAAAACAAGACATTTTTACATGTAAAAAAACAAATTGCTCTTTACTGAAAATAGTAATTTGACTTGAAGAGAAAAAATATTAATGACACAAGGGAAAGACTTGTACAGTTTTATTAAAAAAAAAGATATTTTTTGGTACATTCAAATTTTCTCAAAATAACCTGCAAGAAAATGCGATATTACAAATTGAAGGGAATGTTATTATATTAACCTAATCTTGTATTCTACACTAGGCTGGTTTGTGATACCTTATATTAGTTAGTCTAGTTGCTTTTATATGAACCCCACATGTGAACTACCTAGCCATCCTGAAATTAATTTCTGGACACTTAAATAATTTATTTTTAAATTTTTTGTTTTAGTATGGGAATACTGCTTATCAAGGCTCAAGGTCCCCTCGAGGATAATGGTCACTGAGCACCAGGTAAACGGTGAGACAACATTGTGATGATCAGTAATGGTGGAATATAGGGTTAGGTTATTTATGAGGACAACTGAACAAAGACTTATTTACATTAGATTTAAGATGACCATGTTATAGTCAGCTGGGAAGCAATCTCGTGCTATTGTATTCCGGAGGTGGACAGTTCTGGGGGGGGGGGACTTTCCTCATGAAATTTTGATTTAGTTTTAGGTACTTATGGGAAAGTATATACTTTACTGTTAGGAAAACTTGTCATTGCCTTGAATTTAATCAGAAACTCTACATTTTTTTTTTTTGTGTGTAATTTTTAACACAATATTACTTTTTATTGATTTTTGCATTTTATGGTTAAGTTTTTAAGTGGAGCTCAAGTATACTCAGTATTGATTAGGTTAAAAGAATGTGTGTTAGTCAACTTAGATTTATTGAAATAATTGATGATATTATTATTTTAACATAACATTATATAATAGAACAAAGGTTTTTATCCAAAATTCCCCTTATATATATAAAAAAAAAAGAAAAATTTGTACGATATACGTTCCCAGCGAATGAAACAAATATATATTACAAAAACCACATAAATTGATAAGTAGTTTTAATTTTATTAAAAAAATTTTTTTTTAAAATTCATTAATAGGAATAAATTTTGCAAGTTTTAAATAGAGTTATCTCTATTTTTTTGAGATTTTTTTATTTTCAAAATGTTGAGACTGTCACTCCTCCAATACTCATAAAATTTGATCTAATTAGGTTGGTGCAAAAATGTTTTTTGACATATATATATATACATGTCAAAAAACATTTTTGCACCAACCTAATATTTATTAAAAATAAAACTACTTGATCAATTTGTGATTTTGGGAGTATGATGTTTTTGTTTTGCATGGATACATACTTCAGAGATTTTTCTCTTTGTTTTTTTCTTTTTAATATAGGGGAATTCTGGACAATAACTAAAAGTATTTACTATAAATATTAAGTAAAAAAACATTTAAATGGAAAAAAAAAATGTTTTAAGCTACTTTTTTCTTTTTTTTTTCTTTTCTTTTTTTTTAATCCACTGAGAGTATTTTCAACAAAATGCTTTTAAAAAATCTTTTTGAAGCAAAATGTTTAAAATCTTGTTTTTTTTTTCCCCCAATTATAGTCATCTTATTATTTATTGCTGTTAATTGTAATCATGTGTGTGTAGATTGCATGACCATGTGAATCATTTATTTCAGGTGGCCACCCAACTGGCTGTGCTCATTGGCAAGATTGCTCGCATGGACTGTCCGCGGTACTGGCCTGAGCTGATCCCCACTTTGCTGCAGGTGGTACGCTGCAATGATCGATTACTGCAAGAACGATCTCTCCTCGTACTGCATCATGTTATAAAGTCGTTGGCTTCAAAACGTCTCATGGCAGACCGCAAGCTCTTTGAAGAAGTAAGGCTTTTTATTTGATTCAGGCTTCATTTTTTTTACAAAGGAGTCACCACTTATGAAGGCCCAGAGGCCACTCGAGGATAAGGGTTAATGAATGTACAGTAATCAGTGGGAAAATGTTGTGGTAATCGTTAGTAGTGGGAATTGGGTAAATTGAATTAATTAAAGGGATGGCTCATCAAGAACTTATTCATGTTGAACTTGAAAACAACCATATTGTAGTCAGATTGAAAGCAAGAAAACGAGACAGTTCCACTGGCATGCAGTTCCAAGAAAGAAGCTTTGTTCATGGAATCCATGTTTAGTGTAGGCACAGATAAAGAGTGGGGGAAATTATTGATAGTGGTTTCAGCTAGACAAGTGTTTTTTTTTTTTTTGTGAGAAGTCAGGCCAGGAGGACCATAGATTGGAGCTCACACAAGTACTTGCCATGAAAATAACGATAAGTAGACAGGCTCGTAACGTCCTTTCTAAGGGAAACCCCTACTAGGCTATGAGGTCTATTTTGAACTCTGTCAAGGCAATGTAAGCTGCTTTTAGCAGCTCCTGCCCAGATGTGGCTACAGTACTTCATCCTTGGATGTACTTGGCTCTTATACGGATAGAGAATTACATCAGCAATGAGATATCTATTGGAGCGGTAGAATGATCCCATTTTTCCAGCGGCCTTGGCAACAGATTTGATGTATATGTTGTGTCTCGGATCAGGAGTAAAGGTCAGACCTAGAAGCTTGTCAAAACATGAAGCCTCCCCAAGATAAGTGTCATTCATTTCAGTTGATACCAGACAGGGATCAGTGTTGATGATGGAAAGATAGAAGCTTGGTTTCAGATGCATTAAACTTAATTAGCCACTTCTTTCCCCATTGCACCACATGTTCAAGAACTTAGTCATTTACAACTTTTGAAGCGTTATCATAGATGGTAGTGTTGTCAGCATAAATGTCCACGAATGTTCTTAGGATGTGATTTGGGAGATTGTTGATGTAGATCAGGAAGAGAGTAGGGCCCAGGATGGAACCCTGAAAGACTCCAGCATTAATACTGTGAGCTTCTGATTCCTGCCTATCAACCACTACTTTTATGAACCTATCAGAGAAATGATTTAATAATTGAAAAGACATTTCAAGCTATACTGTAGATGGAGATTTTGTGAAGTAGACCTTTATGCCATACCCTATCAAAAGCCTTAGATATGTCAAGGGCAATTGTCCTAGAAAGGAAGCCTCCGTTGAGATTCGCTAATCTCTATAATTAACTGTAAAACTGTGACATAAAAATTTGTTTATTTTTTTTAATTGATTTTTATTTTTTGATAACTAAAAATTTAGATGCTCAAATAATAAAATTCCAAAGATTTCACTAATTAAAATGCATGGTGTTGAGTTGTTGCAAATTGATTGAAATACTATGTTTTCTCTCTTGCTCTACCTCTCCTTTATGTATAAGCAACTGTTTTGCTGGTAATATACAGGCACAGCAACCTAGAAAAAAAAATGGCTGCTGAGTTTGAGTTGTATGTAAAAACTGAAAGCAATCTTGAATGATTCCAAAAGTGAATATGACATTATGCATTAATTCCGTCATCGCAGTGTGCGTAAACATTTTAAAAATACTTCTTACACCTTTTTTTTTAAAAGTTTATTTTACCACATATAATTGATACTATTTTAAATAATTAAAAAAAAAATGACACTTGTTTTAATTTATTTAAAAAATATTTAGCTTAAAATTATTTTTTATAGTAAAAAGAAAAATATCACTAATTTAAAATCCTTACTGCACATATAAATTATAAAGGTAATTATTGAAAAGGAAAGTTTGCTTCGCCCAAGAGTTTTTTTTGTATTGAATGATGAAATCCATTTTTTGAACATTTCAATCTCCAACCATCAATTGACTGTGAATAATGGTTCAGTGCACATAGTAAATTATAGATTTCACACTTCCAATTGGCTATTAACTGATGCTTGGCAATACATGAAATCATTTTTAAATTGTCATACAGTTTCATGACAAGTTGGAATAATGTTATTTCTCAGTCTGCATGAAATCATTGTCATAAACATCATTTACAAGACTTGTTGGATGCATTCTCAAAACTTTGTGGCCATTTTCTTTCTAGGTTTACTGTTTTGCATGAAGTATGGGGATGCTAAGATTACATAATAATTTCAATGTCTTAGAAAAGTAATAAAAAGGGAGTGTTGCCTTCCTAATTGCGATATAAAAATTTTGTTGCTTTTTGTTTAGATAAACTTTATTTTTTTTTCTTTTGCAAATGTTATTTTTCTTTTAGGTATCAGATAATTTATTCTCATTTGTGTTGAACTTGTGGAATACGCACATGGAGACCTTTCTGCAGCTTGCCTCAAAGTACGAGGAAGGGATGTTAGAAGCTATTGAGAGGTGCATTTTGATTCTAAAAGGTTGGTTTATGTTTTAATCTTCACATCTTTGTAATCAACAGATGTACTCGCCATTGCACGGCAAATAGGCGGAAATGTTTTTAAAATTATTAAATTGTTACCTTGTTTAATATATATAAAAACAACCCAAAAACATTTTAACATATACTAGCAGGCCTACCTGACATTGCCCGGGGCCATTAAAAAAAAAAGAGTTAAAAATTTTTATGCAAAATCTTTAAAATGTCTCTCTCTCTTTATCTGTCTCTCTTTCTTTTCCCAATTTTTCAACATTCCGCATAACCCATTTCCCTCTGTTTTAATGTGTTAACAAATAATCATGCAATTCATTCACTTCTCCTTTATATAATTGATAACATTGAAAACTGCAGAATCCCTAGATTAATCCTGGCCAAATTGACTCCCAAAGAATAATTGTAAAAATATTTGACATATTATTCATCCAGGACAATGCCGATTAAGAATATGCCTACTTTGTGGGTGTTTGTCTGGTAGTTATTTACTTTTAGCTGAACATATACAGGAGCAACTGCCCTTTATATCATAGAAGATTAACTGTCCCTATCTGGCATTGCTCAGAAGTCTTTGATATTATACGAAACCTTCATCTAAGGATGCAGTCATAATAAATACCGAGACATCCATGCACTCTTTCATGAGTGCAAGAATTCAGGCCCCAAATATTTCAACTTGATATATTTTTTTTTAATGTTGTTTTCAGACAAATTGAGTAAAGAATTTTCATTTCATGATATTGATTAAAGGATCATAAAATGATTGGCATTTTCCAAATTGTTCAAAATCAACAGATCTTGTGTAATTTAACTATGATTAAAATATGAATTAAATAATTCAGTAAGGGTTGAGGAAATTATTGTTCCTTCACCTATGAAACCTCGGTGTTTATCAAAATTATTATTTCTCATTTTCCTTAAACTTTCCCCTTTTATTGTAATCTTTTTTTTTCCATTCCCCTTTTATTTTTCAAATACAAATATTTTGCATAAGATAATTACTATTTAAAATCTGGTTTCATTGTATGTATTCGGCATAATGATATTACATTTCTAAAGAATTTGCAGCAGTAACATGTATGCACATATGTAGCCAATAATGTTTGTATAAATAAATAAAATATACTATAGATTTTATTATTATACTAATGTTGAGTTATTTGTTTCCTAAAGACTTTTTTGTATATGCTTAAATTTATTTTTTTAAATTTTTTTATTACATTTTCACTCCAAACAAGGCACATTGCCACTTTGTTGTAGGGGGCTACTATCAGGGACATAGGCATTAGGGGTACTGTATAGGGAGTTGGGCAGCAAGATGTTGGTTCACGTTGCACTTGAACTTCTCCATGTCAGTACAGTTGGGGAAGCAGTGACCCGGAAGGGAATTCCAAAGTCTAGCTGTTCTGGGGAAGAAACTACTGGAGTAGAAGGCTCTCTTACATCGTAGGAATTTCTACTGTGAAGGGGTGGGATTGTGCTGCTTGTCGGGGGTATTTACGTCGAGGGGACACAAGTGCTTGCAGTTCGTCAGAGCATTCACCGTTAAAGTACTTGTAGAACAGGCAGAGGGATGCAACATTTCGTTGATGGGACAGAGGCTGAAGCTTAGATGACAGTTCAGGACCTATCAGATTGGCGACTCTCTTGTCTAGGAGCGAGAGACTAGTAGCAGATGCACCAGCCCAAATATGACAACAATACTCCATACATGGGCGAATGGTGGCCTTATAGAGGTATAGGATGCTTTCGGGCGTTAGTATCTTTCTAGCACGGTAGAGAGAACCTACCTTCTTCGCAGTGGTCCTGGTGATACTCTCAATGTAATTGTTCCAATTCCTGTTTCCTGTGAGTGTGAAATGGCAGAAAATAGATGTTTAAAAGATTGCTTAGTTCTGGGATTGAGTTTGTAAAGAATTTTTCTATTTAACCGTAATTTGTAATTAACTGAACAAATCTGCTTCCTTTCACCCTATGTTAATTCAATGACTAATATTTTTAATGTTTTTTTATGATCATTTAGTGAAAGAGTGAATCTTTTTGTTTCCAATGTTTCTTAATTATTTTGTCATCTAATTGACAGTGTTCACATACACACATTGCATATAAAATTAGCAAAATAATAAATCTTTTTATCCATAAAATAATGTAAAAATAGATTTATTTACTTGCCTCCATAACATGCGGCTGCAGCTGAGATTGAACTCACTACACGAGTACTTGTCAGTAACTGAACACTTAATACTTCGCCAGGGCTATCAAGGGTATTTTTATTGTGACTCCATCACTAGATGGGTTGCATTCCATGGCTTAAGGGAGACTAATCTACCCTCGAGAAGGATTAACCGTACCAGTTTCCCAACCTTGTATATTACCTTGTGGTATATAGAGCGCCTAGCCTTCCTAAATGGTCACCTATCTGATACTGGCCAGACTGGTGTGTTAATGTGATTATGCTGTATACCTATGCCTCCCTTGTTTAATAAGGAAAATGTAGCTCTCCAAAATGGGGTGCTCTGGATTAAGGGGGTGGGATATGCCTCGGTCTAGAAGGATTTCTCCTTCACCAAACCAAGGACAGAATAGGCTAAAGTATCAGTACAGATACTACTTTTTGTTCCAAGCGAAAAATCTAAGGGGTTGGTGTTTTTAGTTATATAAGAATAATGTCTTAAAATATGACGTAGCTAATGAAATAGAAATAGCATAAATAATGGTAGTACTGGTGATGTAACAGTCACAGGTATATCTTGTATTCGTTAAAAATGAATATTATTGGAAGAAAAAAATGTAGTTTTAGGATTTGGAACCAGATTACTCTCAGCTTATCTAAAGATACTGGCTTCCTGACCAAAAATGTACTAAATATTGCAAGCGACTAGACCATCTGTGATTTTAATATTCCCTTGAAACTTCCTTACTCAGAGGAAGCCAGTTCAACCTGCCTAGAGTGAATGGTGTACAACAACAGCAGCAACAAGAATTACTCCCGTATTGTTCATTCTAGCAGTCTCTCATTATTTTAGCAATTTTTTATGGAAATTACTCCGGACAAGGCATGAATCCACTTGATGTAAAGAGCTAAAAACAAAAATACCGTTTCAAGGTCAAAAACTAGCCAATGCTAAATGTTAGAAGGATAGATTCCAACCCAGAAAACAATTCTTCCCCCTTTGTCAGAAACATCGTTCACAGAATGTGAGGACAAAATGAGGCAAGCAAGAGTTACGAGGATGCCGAAAGTAAACCCAAGATACATTTTCTACTTTCATAAAAAGACTAAACATTAATGGAAAAATTAGTTCAGTGAATGCCAATGTACTTGGATTCCTCCCTGCCTAATTCATGACTATATATTTGACCCTAACGATAGAATTTAATTCTATGAAATATGAAAAAAAAGGAACAAAAAAAAGATAGTACAAGTTTGAAATGCAGTGGGTTCTTATGATTCCTTATTCAATCGCAAGCAATGTGTGCTGTTTGTATCGTAACTTATTTTGAATGTATTTTTACTAAATGTTTTGCCGTTTCATTTCAGTATTAAGAAAACTTGTTTGTTTTGGATTCCGAGATCAGCATCAACTTCATTCTGATGCTGTATTATTCCTTAACATGATTTTTACGCGGCTTGAAACCCTTCTTGAATGTCGTAAGTTTAAGTTTAAATATTTACACACTTTTGCTGTTTGTCCAGAATTCCCTTGATATTAAAAAATCACCAAAGAGCGACTGTCTTGTCTGTCATTTTGAAAACGATCTTTAAAAAAGAACACAGGGAGATAACTCAATAATTCAAATTTTCAAGATTTATGTTGCGATGCCTACAAATTCGCATTAATTGCTTCAAACTGAGCTTATTTAAAAATAAAATTGATCAATTTATATAATTTTTTGGATATGATATTTAAGATATACGGATATGTACATCATAAAGGTTTTTTTTTATTTTTGTTTTTTAATATAGATGGCGTTCTGGAGAAGAAGCAACAATGTTTTAGTTTTTTTTTTTCCCATGTATATACATCTCTAATAATTGAAAACCGCTCTCCAAAACCCTGATCACTCTGTTTCTCTCTCTTGTAATTCAAAAAAAAAAAGGATATCTAAGCTGTTTATTTGCCAGTTGTCACTAGCAACTCTATTTCTATGACATAATTTCATGTACATATACCTCTAATTCTAATTGGATTCTTAATGTGAAATTCCACTCTCTATTTAATTTCACCTTATTTTCATGCATCCACATCTAAATATTCTTACACAAAGTTTATTTCCACTGTATTTTTTTTTTCTTCTCAACAAAAATTAATGTTCATCTTCTGATGAATGATGAATTCTCCTTTGTGAAAGTTATTTTTTATATAAATCGCTCCTGACAAAGTGTGAAGCCACTTAATGTAAGGAACTAATAAAAGAAAAAGTGCTTATTGCAAAGACTGAAGATGCCTATTAACTGTCGTCTTGAAAAGATCAATGTTAAAAGGGGGAAAACGGTGAACAGAAAGAGTTCAACAATATTGCAGTTTTTGGAAAGAAGCTACTGAAATAGGAAGCTGTATTACAATTAGGTATAAAAACAGTAAATTGATGAAGACCACTTGACCAAAGAGTCAAACGAGCTGTAACAAAAGAAGCCAGGAATAGATCAGACAATTCTGAAGAACACATGCTATAATAGTATTTGTAAAAAAAGCAACTGAGACATTTCAATGAAATTGCAAATATGTTTCTGCATCTTATCAAGAACCCTCAAATATGAGAGATTCACCAGCCAAAATATATCAATAGCACTCCATATCTGGTCTGACACTAGATTTATGGAGATAGAGAATAGCCTCAGCTGTGAGAAAGTGTTTATAATAATAGAACCAACTTTATGAGAAGTGGAATCCACAATGGATTTAATATGCATTCCAAGAAAGATTTAATGAAAAAAGAAAGCTCAAGAGCAGAGCCATTCACGAGAATCTCAGGAAAAAAAGGGACACTCCTACAATTGAAAGACGCAAGCTGAGTCTTAAAGGATTAAACGAAATAAACCGTTTTGTACCCCAATCAACAACTGAACTAAAGGGTCTTCCAATCTTCAATCAGAAAGAAAATACTTAATGATATCAAGAATATCATCGCCAATACCATAACCTTGAATGACACACTCTATGAAACATCTCCGAAATGTCAAGTACAATGACCCTAACCTCTCCTGAATTATCCATAAACTGACAGATTTGCTCAATTAAAAAAGAGCAGTAGTTCAACGAAAATCACAAAAGCCATACTGAACATCAAAGGCTGTAGACGACCAAATTCTCTGATTCTCTCTTCTCTGATTTTGAGCATGTGGTGCAATGGAGAAAGAGGTGGCTGGTTAATTTTAATGCATCTAAGACCACTTCTATCTTTCCATCATCAACGCTCTGAACCCCCATCTGGCATCAATTGAAATGAATGGCTCTCATCTTGAGGAGGCTCCATGTTTTGACCAATGGAGCAAATACATTGAAGCAATTGCCAAGGCTGCTGTGAGGATGCTGGACTCTCTACCGTGCTAAAAGTCTACTCACACCCGAGAGTATCCTATATTTCTAAAAGACCATGGTTCGCCCATGCATGGAATACTGTTGCCACATCTGAGCTGGTGCATCTGCCACTAGTCTCTCGCTCCTAGACAGGGTTTAAAAAAGAGTCGCCGACCTAATAGCTCCTGAACTATCAACTAAACTCCAAACTCTGTCCTATCGCTAAAACGTGGCATCATTGTGCCTGTTTTACAAGTATTTCAATGGCAAGTGCTCTGACGAACTCCGAACACTAGTATGCCCCTAACAAGCAACAAAATCTCACCTCTACACTGTAGAGATCTATAGATACCTTAAAGCCTTCTACTCGATTAGCTTTTCCCTTGGACTGCTGCACTTTAGAATTGACTCTCGGGTCCCTGCTTCTCTGACTGTACTGACATGCAGAAATTCAAGTGTAATGTGAACAGACATCTTGTTGCCCAACTCCATCAATAGTCTCCCTACAAATCTGGTCCCAAATAGTAGCCCCTCATAACTAAGTGGCCCTGTGCCTTGTTTGGGGTGAAAGGTCAATAATAAAAAAAAAGACTAATTTTGAGGGGATACAAAAAGTTCAGAAGCACAATCTTTAAGAACGACAACAGGAATTGAACCAGTATCGGAAGCGTTAAATTGGTCGAGATCAGAAAGAACCCTAGCAACTATCTTGGAGTGATAATTATAGAATGAACAGACTTGTCAGTTTTCAAAAGAAAATCAGAAACAACAACACCAGAATCATCTGTAAAAGAAATGTTTTCAAAAGAAAATCAGAAACAACACCAGAATCATCGGTAAAAGAAATGTTTTCAAAAGAAAATCAGAAACAACAACACCAGAATCATCGGTAAAAGAAATGTTTTCAAAAGAAAATCAGAAACAACACCAGAATCATCGGTAAAAGAAATGTTTTCAAAAGAAAATCAGAAACAACAACACCAGAATCATCAGTAAAAGAAATGTTTTCAGAAGAAAATCAGAAACAACACCAGAATCATCAGTAAAAGAAATGTCAACAAAATGCGAGCAAAAGGATCAGCCGTATCCTTAGAAGATGAAATAAACCGAAGACTATTAAATAAAGAAGAAATAGCATACTTGCCACCATTAACCTTATTATGCATAACATTATAGATTCTCCAAAAATCATTAGAGCCAATCTTTTGAGATTTAAGTTTCTGCTTGAAATGGATTGTTGCAACACACTTTCTCCTGATCTCAAATTGTTGTCCATTGTACCTATTTACAATGCTTCCCCACGGGACAGAGTTAGACACCAGGGTTGTTTTTTAACGTGGAGAAAAGGTACAAAAATAAAAATTGTCTCAGTCGTGAAGGATTTCTCCTCCACCGAAAGAGAACAAGAAATGGAAGGGCAGCACAGATACTACACTGTTGTCCATTGTAACAGAGAAGAGTATGTTTATATACCTAAAAGTTAAAAAAATTACAAAACAAAAACTCAAAGTTCATATATCAGCAATATCCGCAATGAATGATATCTAAAATTTAGAAAATAATTATTCATTCCCTGAGACTCAACTGAATAAAGTTTTGTTGAGTGGTAGGTTTTTTAGTGGTATGTATTTATTTTGAAAGAAAATGCTGACTAGTTAACTATATATAAGATGAGAGAATTGTCTGTATGTCCAGCTAGAGAGATATGGGCTGGGTGGAAGAAGCAAAATATGATTGGAGAAATGAAAAGAGAAAGATAGACGGATAGAGAGAAGTTTTAATTGAAATAGATTACACTTTTGCCCGAGCAATGCCAGGGTGTCCAGCCTTGCTTGGTCATAAAATATGCTCAAATATATCTTCATTTATGCAAATTTAATATTATTACAGTCAGTTCTCTCGTGAGCATATATATAGTACTGATTTCAAAGGTTAGAAAGAAAGTGATTTGAGTGCCATCATCTAGAATTGAAACCAAAACCTTCCGTGCTCTAGCCACGCTCCCTATCATTTGAGCTATCGAGAGATAGATAATGGTTTAAAATTAAATCATTTTAAGCTATGATAATGAATTTGTGTATCTAGAAAATTAATAGAAATATGTCGGCAATTTGAAATGAACATTTTGCATTTCAGTTTGCCAACATTTCTGTGTGTATCATCCAACCAAATGAAAATTTTACTCATCATAAGCCATCCTTGATGTATGTTTATTTTCTGTTAATTTCAGTGTTATGTGACCAGTAGTGTTTTATTGGTTAAGTATTTGCACATGCACACGCATACATTTACTGTTTTATTTATATAGATTACAACTGCATAAGCTTGAGGTATATATCTATATAATTATAAAACTCAAATGACCTTGTAACGGGTGTTGTAACCCAACATTCGGTTTACGACTTTCGGTTGTGCATGCATACATAAACAAATAATCAATACGACAATAAAACTTTTCGCGTTTAAATTATCCAAATAAACAATTGTTAATACTTTCTGCATTTAAAAAAAAATTTTTTTTTTTACATCGTTCATTTCCGTATTACATTTAAGTTATTTTAATGCAATTTTCTTACAAATAAATCTAATTTAACCTGTTGACCACCATAAGAGCAGTGATTTACCCACAGCCTTCCCTTTTTTTTTTTTTTTTTTTTTTAAATTTATCCTCCATTTTTTTTTTTTTTTTTTTTTAATACATCTTAAAAAAACATTCATACATTTTCTCCTACACTACCAACATAAATAAATAACCCCGAAAATATGTTTTTTAATTTGCGTTACAAATAAGTAATCACCGCGACATTAAACCTTATTGTTTTATTGCGTACGTTTTCAGCATCCCAATTGTTTTTTTTTTTTTTTGTGCTTAAATTAAGATAGTTAAAATTTGAATTTTACTTCAAGTATTATGGTATCTGTTCAGTGCACATTTACATACAAGTATGGCAGACCACTTATAATTCAATGGCTGTAAGTTTTTTTTCAACAATAAACAATTATAAACAGAATGACTCATAGAAATCTATCTATATTCTTTTTTCATTTTAATATACTTTCATAGAAATGTTTCTGTTATGTCAAAAAAAACCTGTTTTCTTTACCTCACAAGTGTCATGCTCATGCATTAATTCCATAGCTAATATAACATACTGACCCAACGGGTCACGGGTAGTCTAGTGTATATATATATATATATATATATATATATATATATATATATATATATATATATATAAATTTAAATTAAATTTAAAATGTACTTAATTTAAGGAATCTTCTCAATTAAAACTAAATAAAAACAAGTACAATTCAACTTTTTAATATTTAAGTAAAAAAGTGAATGTCTATCTTCATTATGTTGTAATAATGTGAAAAAGAAACGAGCCTCCAAAATTTGACACGTGCAATTAACTCCAGATGAACTGAGAAAAGTGTGAATCTGTAAGGTGAAGTTTCAGTGTGGGGCTATTCAAAATATACGTTGAAGGCATAATATAAGGAAACAGGTTGAAAATTAGGCAAAAAATGGATAGACAAACTCTGTGAATGGACAAACATTAAACAAGTGAACATCTTGATTCAAGAATGTAAAGTTTGGATGATACTCAGCCATATTAATGTGTATTATGAAGTCAATGGAGGAAACATTTTAATAATAAATTCACTCCGGAACATTCAAACCAAGCAACCTTGTTAACAGTAAGCAAAAAACAATATGCGTTCAATAAGTAATGCACTTGACCCTCTTAGCATAGCAGAAGAACAACAAAACTTGGCACAGTTATCAGTCTTTCTTTAAGTAGGAACCATCCAGAGTTATGCATTTCTCCCATCATTTAATGCAGCTCTGTAGATTGTTTTTGTAGAACATCCCAAGTTAGTCCTTCAACCACGTTGTGATTTTGAAAAATCAAACTTGCATCATCTGATGACAAATTTAAAAAAAAAAATGTTTATTTTATTTTAGAACATCTTCAACTCCATTTTATACCTGATTTGGTTAAAACATTTGTAAAAAAAAAAACAGAATTAGTTCAGAAATGTAATTTGCCATATTTCAGCTAGATCAGATAGCTAGAAGTGTGTCGGGGCAATTCTTATTGAATGCCCCCTCATGATTTGTTCGATTTAAAAAACAAAACTTTGAAAAATCCTTTTTAAGCATGGAAGACACAAAATGCCATATATGGCAATGATAAACAAAAGTTCATGCAGCAAAAACTAACAAAACAAATGAATTGTTTTTTTTTTTTTTTTTTTTCTACTGTTATTTCATCCCAAACGAAGCACAGAGCCACTTAGTCATGAGAAGTTACTATTTGGGATCAGATTTGCAGGAATATTATTTAGGGAGTTCGGCAGCGAAATGTCTGTTCACATTACACTTGAATTTCTGCATGTCGGTATAGTCAGGGAAGCAGGAGCCCGGGGAGGGGGGAGTGCAGTAATCCGAGAGCAAAAAGTTATTTGAGTAGGTTTTACAGCATCTAGGGATCTCTACAGTGTAGGGGTGAAATTTTGCTGCTTTTTGGGTTTATTGAGGATATTGTTGTTGAAGAGGGACTAGTGCTTTGAGTTCGTCAGAGCACTTGCCATTGAAATACTTGTAAAACAGGCACAAGGATGTCACGTTTCGGCGAAAGGGCAGTTTGAAGTTTAGTTGATAGTTCAGCACCTTTTAGGCTGGTGACTCTGCTTTGAATCCTATCTATGAGCGAGAGACTTTTGATTAGAAACAATTGTTGAATAAAAAAAAAAATGCCTGAAACTGACACAATTTAGGAGTTTTGTTGAGAATTCCCCTTATATTAAAAAAACAAAAATAAAAATCTGTAACCTATGTGTGATGAAACGAATATATCGCCTTCCAAGAATTATGTAAATTGATCAATTAGTTTTATTTTTTAAGAAAATCAAATTTTATGATTATCGAAATAGCTGTCTTATCCGCCATTTTGAAAGTCATCTTGCAAAAACAAAGGAAGATAACTCAGTAATTAAACTACTTAATCAATTTATGAATTTTGGAATATGATATTTTTGTTTTGTCACAAGTATGTACATACAGATTTTTCGTTATTTTTGGTTTTTAATGAAATTCTGGATAAGAACTGAATTTAGTTCTAAACCAAAACTTATGATAGTTATTTAAAAAAAAAATTTTTTTTTTTCAGGTCGTAGTTTATGGAATAACCGACAAATGGTGGATAAGTGTGAGAAATTAATTTTACTGATGAGCAAAGTGGTAAGTGTATTTATTTTTCAGTCTTGTTCACTCTATTTGGTTTGATTATTTATGTCCTCTCACTTCCAATCTGAGACATTAAAAAAAAAACAGTTCATAAACTTATGCTTTTATGTACAAATCACAAATGTTAATTTTTCAATTAGATTAACTTATTTTTAAAATAAGTTTCATAAACAGGTTACAAATGCAAATCATTCTAAAGAAATATAATTGGATGAATTTAGAAATAATGCTAGAAATTTACAAAGATATTTTTCAATTAATTTTTATTTTTATTTTTTTTTTTACATAGAAAGCAGTTGAAAATTTATATATTTATTAAAATATTTTTCAACCATCATATGTTTCTTAATTTTTAAGATGAGGATTGATAATTTGTATGGTGGCGTAATGGATAACATACTAAGTAAAGTTCATTTTTAAGTAACATTTTTCTGGAAGTAAAAGATCTATTTTTTTTTATCTTTGTATTTTTATTAGATTTTTCAAACTTTGATAAAAGAATCTTTTTTCAGAAAAGAATTGTTTTGATTCATAAACAAATTATTTGTTAGAATTATTTATGAATCTCTCTCTAATGCTGCTCTCTGGCAATCCCCCCCTTTTTTTTTATTTCAGTTGTTAGATGTGCTAGAAGTCCATCCATTCTGCTTCATTCAGTTCATACCAACTGCACTACAATTTGTGGCTCGTTATAATTTTACAGAAACTGGGAAAGGTAAATTAAATTTCTCGATTCTTGACTTTAGCGAGTTTAGCAATAGAAATAATTAAATGAAAAGATTGAATAGAAAAATAAATCTTCAATTTTTATATTTTCGATTTGAAGTTTTTTTGTATAGTTTTATTGAAAGATTTTTTCATTCTTATTAGTGTAGAAATAATAGTCCAAATGAAATCTCTATTGATATTTAATTTCTGTACATTATTAACTAAAATACATTTTCTTCATAAACAAAAGATAAGTATTTATATTTATTTTGTATTTATGAAATTATGATAATTTTTAAAAGGTGTTTTTTATTTAAAATCAGACAATGTACAAAAAAAAAATATGTATATGCATGCAATATATGTGTGTGTGTATTGAACATTTTTTTGAAACTCTAAGTATTTATATTCAATTTGTATTATAGGAAATTATAATGATTGTTAAAAGGGTGCTCTTTAAAATCAGAAAATAAATAACGTGTGTGTGTGTACTGAACTTTTTTCTGAAGCTCAACTATTGACTAATGAAAACTAACTTTTGGGTGGGAATAAAAATGAATCTAATTGGCTAGCTTAACTAAATACTGTGTGGACATATAAAAACACAGTAACATGAATTCCATGCGTTTTAGCTTAACAATCCTCCATGGGGTATGAAATGCAGAAGGTTCTGTGTAGCTTAATTGCCATATGTTTTCATAACATGGGCGATAAGACGCTTTGGATAATCACAGATTTCAAGGGCTTCTGCTAAAATAGTCATATTTTACAACACAAAACACTTTAAGTCCTCAAAATAGAACCATTTTGTTCGGAAATTAATATACTTTCAAATGAATTAAATAATAATGTACATTATATATTTTTAGAGTTTTAAGCAAATAAAGTGATAAAAGCCTGAACATCATAAAACTGCGTTTTTGGTAAGATTTTGTAAAGACCCCCCCCCCTCGATTTGTAAATGCTAGTACTGCATTTATATTAAGAATTTTGTCATGAAATTTGGGAACTAACCAGAAGAGATGTCACTTTTAATAGTTTATGGTGTCCGAAATACTTTTGACTACTATTTTGTTGTGTTCAAAAAAACACTTCAACATGACAAGTATTGAAAATTTTGAAAAAAGTTTTCTCCAGACACCCACTGTTAAATAAGATGATTTTTTTTTACTGTTTTTATTCATTAAAAGTATAATTGTATGTTTTCTCTTGTGGTAGCTAGCAATTTAAAATAATGATTCCCCCCCCCCCCAAAAAAAAAAATCATTTTGAGTTTGATTGTTTTTTAGTATTAGTAATAACCTCATTATTAGCAGTGATAGCACGACTGTAAACAGGCACATTTTGTTTTTGATTTTTATTCCAGATCAAATTTTTAAAAATTGAAAATCTGATTATAAAAAAAATTTTCTTACATGTTTAATTAGAGCTATTTTGTTATAAATTTAAAATATACATTTTAAAATTTGACCAGTGGTCAAATTTTAAAATTATTCTTTTGCTTTGAACAACTGAAAATATGAAATATGATTTCTTTTGGTTCACATGTATGAGCAGTACCTTTTAAAATTTTCATCTTTTTTACAATGTTTTTAGTGGATTATTATCGAATGGAAACTAATAAAAAAAAAAAATGCAAAGTCGATATTTAAATATTTTTAGGAAGAATACTCCAAACGTCAGTGAAGTTAAGAAATAAAAACGATAGAAAAAGACATGTAAGACAGTTTGTCAGCTTTAGCAAAAAGTTTTTTTTTAATATTTAAATAGTTGGGCAAAAAATACTTGATACCTTTCCAAATGTCATGTTTTCTGTTAGTGACGTCACTTGTTTTAAATAACATGAATTTTTGTCTGTCGTAATTCTTATAAAGTTTCATAATGGGTGTCAAATGCCCTCTTAAAAAAACTCCCTTAATCCTACCTCTAATCCTAAGTAGTGGCAAATCTCCTAAAACCTTTAGCCCTAACAATAACACTAAGTTCGAGTGGCAAGCTCTCCATCAGACAAAATTCCACACATAATCACCTTTTAGAAAAAAAAATGCCCAGGATTTAACTCCCATAGAAAAAAAAATGGGTTAACTGCCCTAATAGCTAAAAATTGGGAATCATTTTGCGTTAAACAAAAATTATTTTTAAATTTATCTTTCATTAAAGTTTTTCAAGATGGTCATATGTAAGGTAGAATCACATATTTTGGAGAGGTGGTTAGATGGGAGGGTAACGGAAGGTATTAATCTACAATAATACCAAAGAAATGTTGCAATATATTCATTTTTAAATGGTTTGAGATTTAGATTTCAGTTTTAAGTACATAAAATGCATTACAATTCAGCTTTGAGTTCTCTAACTTCTTTTCTGTTAATGAATACATAGCATTTTTAAGGAATTGCAGCATATTTATGTGCGTTTACTGCAGATTATTTAAAAACCATTAATTTCTGGAGATTTTCTGTAGCGTATTCTGATTCTTTGCACAAAAATACACATGACAAATTTCATTGCTTAATTTTGTGTTTTAAAAAAGATATGACATTTTTACTGACAAAGTAGTGAAAAAAATGTGACACTACGCATATGGTCTTAAAGAAAGAAAAATATCCAAATGTGCAAGGCACAAAAATAGTCATAACTTTCTTAATTTTAATCAGATTTTAAAAATTTCAAAAGATTCTTTCTTTGCTTAATAATCTCTTTCTATATCTACCAATATTGAGATTTTAAACCATTTCAAGCTTTTCATGTGTATTGCTACGTAGCTCTACTCTCGTATTGAGCACTGTTAAACTAAATACTGAAAATCAATATATAAAATTTATCTCCATAACATAACGCATGAAATAATGTATAGATATTAATAAATCGTAATAATACGCATCTAACATATAATAAGTGACCGTCTTCTGCCAGTTGACGGTTCAATCCTCAGTATGGGTAATAACTGATGATACAATTATAAAATTATAAATTAAGATTTCTACCCAATCATAGCTGACAGAAAGAGAACAAGCTACTCTCGTGGATTAAATGAAGAGTTCCTTTTATAAAATCCTTAGAGATTTCTGAGTTTGATCAGATGCATCTGAAGAGGGTCAGAGGTTACATTGGCCAAAATGTGAGAATAACACAAATCCAAGATGTGAACAGTAGATTAAATAATCCAACCTGCTTATTGTGAGCATGATTTTTAAATAATGAATGTATCAAGAATGTTTTGTTTTTTGGAACTTCTGGCTTTTAGGTGAACACACACACAATACAGTTCTGTATTTTATAGATAACAGGAAATGCATGGCCTTATTTGGTCATTCTCTATTGGAGGTGTATGTGTGCGTATATATATATATATACTAGCATGGGTGCCTGGCGTTGCTCGGGTGTTTGGAGGTGTATGCTGAGCAAAAAAAACCCCCCCCAAAAAAACGGTCAATTTTTTTAACTTTGACCCCTATTATGGCCCCTTAAAATTTATTGTTTTGAGCTCAAATCAATTAAGTTAGATCAATGTCCAAGGAACCTTTATCTACAATTTCAAGTGTTTAGACTCAAAATTGTCAGAGGAGTTTGGTAGAGTTCTCAAAGGTCAAATCGTTGAACTTTGACTCCTTAACAGCCAAATTTCTGGCCGAAAACCGATCACGTAGATTTTCCCAAATCTCAGTACCCTGTATATCAAATTGCGAGTCTGTAGACTTAAAATTGACAGTTATTATGTAGGGAAATGTACACACACACACACACACAGACACTTTCACTTTTATATAATATATATATATATATATATATATATAGTACGGATTTCAAAAGTTAAAAAAATATGACTTGGGTGCCATCAGCTAGAATCAAAGCCAAAACATTTAGCGCTTCAGCTGCATTCCCTACTGTTTGAGCTAACCCGACAGAAAGATAAGAAAGATTTAAAATGAAACCACTTCAAGCTGTGAATGAATTTGCACAGTAATAGGTGTAGGTCAGCAAGTTGAACTGAACATTTTGCATTTCAACTTGCCGACACATTTCATTATTCATTCATCCAAACAATAAAAGTTGAACTGAACATTTTGCATTTCAACTTGCCGACACATTTCATTATTCATTCATCCAAACAATAAAAGTTGAACTGAACATTTTGCATTTCAACTTGCCGACACATTTCATTATTCATTCATCCAAACAATAAAAGTTGAACTGAACATTTTGCATTTCAACTTGCCGACACATTTCATCATTCATTCAGCCAAACAATAAAAGTTGAACTGAACATTTTGCATTTCAACTTGCCGACACATTTCATCATTCATTCATCCAAACAATAAAAGTGGAACTGAACATTTTGCATTTCAACTTGCCGACACATTTCATCATTCATTCATCCAAACAATAAAAGTTGAACTGAACATTTTGCATTTCAACTTGCCGACACATTTCATCATTCATTCATCCAAACAATAAAAGTTGAACTGAACATTTTGCATTTCAACTTGCTGACACATTTCATCATTCATTCATCCAAACAATAAAAGTTGAACTGAACATTTTGCATTTCAACTTGCCGACACATTTCATCATTCATTCATCCAAACAATAAAAGTTGAACTGAACATTTTGCATTTCAACTTGCCGACACATTTCATTATTCATTCATCCAAACAATAATAGTTGAACTGAACATTTTGCATTTCAACTTGCCGACACATTTCATCATTCATTCATCCAAACAATAAAAGTTGAACTGAACATTTTGCATTTCAACTTGCCGACACATTTCATCATTCATTCATCCAAACAATAAAAGTTGAACTGAACATTTTGCATTTCAACTTGCCGACACATTTCATCATTCATTCATCCAAACAATAAAAGTTGAACTGAACATTTTGCATTTCAACTTGCCGACACATTTCATCATTCATTCATCCAAACAATAAAAGTTGAACTGAACATTTTGCATTTCAACTTGCCGACACATTTCATCATTCATTCATCCAGACAATAAAAGTTGAACTGAACATTTTGCATTTCAACTTGCCGACACATTTCATTATTCATTCATCCAAACAAAGATTTTACTCATTATAAACCATTCTTAGTGTATGACTACTATTTCCTGTTAATTTCAGTGTTATGTGACCAGTTGTTTAAGAGTTTATCGGATAAATATTTACACAGACGTACATACATTTGCTGTTTTATTTATATAGATTGACTTCTGTAAAGATTTTTATATGCCATTTAAAATGTGACTTTTTTATTTCTAGTATTTATCTAAAATTGTTCAATTATTTTGATTTTCTAAAACGCTTGTCTTTATTGAAATTGATTTCTTCAGCTTTTGTTCATCGTTTTTCTTTTCTAGGTCTTCTCTTTCCTCATTTCATTGTGAATTGTTTGAATCTTTTGAAAGGTATCATTCATAGTGATAGCTACAAAGTTGATTCTCGAAAAGGTAAGTGAACAAACAACGTATATATATATATATGCATTGTTCATACACGTTTAATAAACAATCAATCTTGCTGTGTCTAAAGAATAATGTTCAATATTAAAGCTGTATATTTATTTAAAATTTTTTATTTGTACAAATATGGTTGGTAGCTTCCTTCACTCTTGACACACTGGATACACACTGTAAGGATGTCTGCATGTGGAATTTTTGTCGCAAGAGTTGCCCAATCTCCAACTACACCTCTTGTGAGTCAGCGTTGTTAAATACCAGTGGCAAGTGGAGGTTCAGAACGACTGGAAACAATGCTGAAATAAACAGAGTGCCTAGAATTCCCAAATAGTCACCCATCTGGTACTAACGTTGGTTAACTTTGGTGATCTTACAAGAACCAGTGTGTCAACGTAATTATGCTGTATATAATGTATTATACAAATATATTTTTCTACACATGTTTTGACGAGAACAACTTCATAATCTTGTGGCTGATATCTTCTCCTCCCTACAACCTCTTTCTCACAGAAGAGACATTGCTAGTCTTTCTCTATTTTATCAATATTTTGATGGCAAGTTCTTGGCTGAGCTTCAATCTGTGGTCCCTTCACCTGTAAAACATTCACAGTAAAAACTCCTATCTACAACCATTGTCAATAATTTTCCTTTCCTGCTCTCTATTAAAACTAAAGGAAACTTTTATAAGCAAAGTTTCTTTTCTAGAACTATCTGTGGAATAAAATATGAGGCTTCTTCCGTATTGACTACAACATTGTTGTTTTCATGTCCAATGCGAATAAATTTTTATTGAGCCTTTTTGTTAATTGAATCCTTGACGTCCACCATCTTTCTGTCTAAGCCACACACGTGCACTTTTTGTCTTTCCATTATTTTTGACTTGGTTGCAAATGGATGGAGTTGTTTTAAGGGAGAGAGAGCATTCATCAAAAAAAAATTAATGGACAACATCAAATAACTTTAAATGTTTCTGAATTTTTGAGATGAGGATAATTTGTATCTTGACAATGACTCTTATCCTCATCTAAAACATGCAAAAATGCTATATCAAATCAATATGAACACGAATTAATAAGAAAAAATACAAACAACTCCATGCTCTTTCTATTTCCTAACCATATTACACGTTTTGAATTCTAACGACACTGTTTGACTGAGGCCATTGAGTGCTGAATGTTAGTGAAATTTATTGGGTGAGTTTCTAACACCATTTTGTTTTATTTCTTATTTTGAAGTGATTGTCGAGTCTCCAAAGGCACCGCGGCCATCTTTTCTAGTTCTTTGGCAATCTTCAACATTATTCGTTTTTCGAACCGAATAAAGGTTTGACATTATATAAAAACACTAAAAACTTATCGAGTTAGGTAAAAAAAGTAACTTATTTTGCCTTTGACAACATTTATTTGTTATGTATTTGCTTTTTGACAACTTTTTCAAATCTATAGTAAAACAAACTCAGTATTTTAGTATAATGAATCTGGAAATAACCATAGACTGAAAACCCATTTGTCAATTTGCGTATCTCTAACAAATAGATGTTACTGGTGTATGTCAGGATTTGTAAGTTACTGAATGAAAATGCTGGACCAGATATAATCTGTAATCAGTTAAATTGATTGGAATTTCAATTTTCAATAGTAAAGAACAAAAATAAATAAATGACGTAATTGATAGGCTAGTTAGAATCAAGTATCAATGTGTCAGATGCATTGTACTTTAAGTCTAACGTGAAAAGGCCGTTGATTATACTTTTTTGTATTTTTCATCTGTATTTGATAATTTGTAAATTTTTTTCATTTTTGAAGCTGACAAAATAAATCCTGCCACAGTTGAAGCGCACAAATTAAAGATGGAGTTTTTCACGCCTAGCACACTAACAGAAATCTCTCATCATCTAATTAACCGTTATTTCTTGCTGTCTTCTGATGATCTTCAAGCATGGGAATCTGATCCAGAGACATTTTGTAAGTATCATTCAAATCACTGTCTTTCTAAATTGGCAGACAATCAATTCACCTTAACCATAAAAAGTATATCATCAAATATCTGGTGTATTTAATTTTAGAAATTAAAATACATCTTTTCAATGTTCGCTTCTTGTCCAGAATTCATCCTATATTGAAAAAACAAAAAGAAATTTCTTTATAAATATAAAAGTACTTGATCAATTTACGTTATTTTGAGAATATGTTTGGTCATGGGCACATATATCACGCAGATTTTTCTTTATTTTTGTTTTTTAAAATAGGAGGTATCCTGGACAAACACCCAAAAATTATATCTTTATTTTACTTGTAGCTATATGAGTCTAAAAATATATATAAAAGCATTAATACTTTTAATATATAAAGCATTTTTATTTTTCTGTTTTTGATAGGTCAAGATGAAGGTGGAGATTCTTATAAATTTTCATTAAAGGTTAGTAAAAATAAATTTTTTAACAGCCAGGAAGAGGGCGTGCGCATGTGTCGATTATTTATTTTTTTTTTTTACATGGAGATCATCACTTATCAAGGTCCGGAAGTCACTTGGGGATAAGGGTTATAAGGGTTATAATGGGATAGTATCGTAGTAATCGTTAGTATTGGAGATTTGATAAAGTGTCTTAAGGAGACGATTAATCAGGAATTTGTTTATGTCAGACTTGAAGACGTCCAAGTTGTAGTCAGGTGAAAAACAGGCAAACAGAAGAGAGTTCCACAGGCGTGCACTTCTAAGAAAGAAGCTTTGTTCATGGAATCTACGTTTTGATTTAGGCACAGATAAAGAATGGGGAAAAATACTAATAGTGGTTTCAGCTAGACGGGTGTTTTTCGTGAAAGATTGGCACTTGCCATGGAAATAACGATAAAACAAAGACAGGCTCGCAACGTCTCTTCTGTGGGAGAGAGGTTGTAGGGAAGAGAAAAGGGCATCCCCCACTAAGCCATGGAGTCTATTTTGTACTCTGTCAAGACAGGATAGGCTGTTTTTAGCAGCTCCAGCCCAGATGTGGCAGCAGTATTCCATCCTTGGACGTACTTGGCTTTTATATAGATAGAGAATTGAATCAGCAGTAAGATATCTTCTGGAGCGGTAGAAGGATCCCATCATTTTCTCAGCGACCATGGCAACAGACTTGATGTACGTATTCCATTTCAGATCAGGAGTAAAGGTCAAACCCAGAAGCTTGTCAAAACATGGAGCCTCCCCAAGACGAGAGCCATCCATTTTGATTGATGCCAGATGGGGATCAGAGCATTGATGATGCAAAGATAAATTTTTACGTTCTCTTCTGCTCGTGTAGTGTAATGACTTTCAAATAAAAACCCTCTCACATGATTACGTGTTGTGTCAAAATTATAAATTACGACAAATTATCTGGTAAAAAAATAATTACAAGTAAAAATAAAATGTTTTATTGAATTTTTTTTTCATGTTATAAGGTGACAGTTGTGCAATCTATTCTTTATGACGAACTGACTTATCTCCCTTGCATTGAGGAAATAGAAAATGTTGGCCTCTTTTGTGAAAAATAGATTAGCAAATCTCCTACTGGATCATTTTTTTTTTGTAAGTTTTGCAATTTATTCTAATTTTGACATGATACTTGAGTGATAATGTTTTTACTGGAAAAGCATGTTTGAAATTCGCTTATACTACACAAGCACTGTTCTATTTACCAATTTTTGCTACACACAAGTTCAGATGCATCATGCAATTTTCTGACAATGGTTAAATTAGGTAAACATCTTCAAAAGCTTTTTTCCCTGTTACTCTTTGTATTGTTCCTATTTACTTACCTCCTCACGAGCGCAGAGTTATACACAAGGTCGGTTTTTAATGTGAGGAAATTCAGCTCCCTTAGGGGCACGCTGGATAGGAACAAAAATAAAAATTGTTTCAGTCACTGGTCGAGGACAGAAAAGGTATAGTGTAGCACCAGAACAGATACTACACTGTGATCTTGACCTGAAAAGAGGCAAGGGTGGAGGTGACAGGAAGAAAGCAAAAATGTTTTTTTTTTCCTGGTGCAAGGGCAGAATTCAACCTAATTAAAAAAACAAAAACACAACAAAAATATCATATTCCAAAAATAACATACATTGATCATGTAGGTTTATTTTTAAATAAGAAAATTAAATATGGAGAAGCGAGAACATTGTAGGTAAAATTAATAAAGGGAGACAATTCGAACTACTATGATCCAAATCAGCCTTGTAATGGCTACTTTTACAACTAAAATCACTAAAAATCATTAAAAGAATGATTTTTCTATATATAAAAAATTTGATCTATTTATGTGATATTTGGAATATGACATTTTGTTCCATACTGGGTGCGTACATTATAAAAATTTTGCTGTATTTTTTAATTAGGTTGAATTCTGGACTTCCACTGTTTTACTTTTTTCTAAAATGTTGTAAGTTGCAATTATTTGCCAATTAAAATTATGAAATGTGACATGGCAATGGATTTCCTCTCCACTCAACACTATCAAAGGTTTGATCAGGATGAAGTTTGTTTCAAATCTTCCTGTCAGGTATCCAACCACCTTTGTTTTCGTCGTCCTTTGGACATTTTTCTAGTGTCCTTCATCTTAATTATTTATTTATATTTTTTTTTTTATAAAAGAGTTACTAATTATAAAGGTCTGAAAGCCATTTGTGGATAAGGGTTAATAATTGGTAGAAGGCTGGTGAGATAACCCAACACTCTAATGATGGAAATTGGGTAGAAGTTCATTATTTAAAATGGTTCAACAAGAACTTGTTTACATTGGACTTGAAAACTATCATGTCAGCTATATAGTTCCACAGGCGAGCAGTTTTAGGAAAGAAACTTTGTTCATAGAATTTTAGGTTTAGGCACAAATAGAGAGTAGAAGCTATAGCTAGATGAGTGTTTGCTATGAATGTTTTTTAGGAAGAGGGCATAGTTTGAAGCTCAGTCGAGCACTTGTCATGAAAATGATAAAGCAAAGATAGACTCAGTTCCTCTTCTGTGAGAAAAAAGGAATTAAGGAGGGAAAAAGATCCTTGATCACAAGATTTCAAAGCCAGTTTTAAACTCTCTTAAGGCAGGAGAGAGTACTGTTGTGTATTCCTTGTCAGACATGGCAACAGTACTTCATCTTCAGATCTTCATCTTTTATTCAGGTAGGATTGCGTCAGGAGTGAGATATCTTCTGAATCGGTAGAATGATCCGTTTTCCCAGCAACTTTTGGCAACGGATTTTATCTAAATCATTTGAGGTCTGGAGTAAAAGTCAGTCGTAGAAGTTTATCAAAGCACGGACCCCATGCATGGATGAGCTTATAGGAGAGACACATAAGGAGTCACAAGGAGAGAATCATTTTAATTGGGGCAAAATGATGATCCGAGTATTGGCATTGAAAGGAGAGAAGCTTGATTTTAGATGCATTAAAAGCCATCAGCCACCTTTTTCCCCATTGCACTTGTACTTCATCATAAGACATGTTTAACTTTCATTCAGGTAGAGGATTGTGTCAGGAGTTAGATATCTTCTGAATCGGTAGAATGATCCGTTTTTCCAGCAACTTCTAGCAACAGATTTACATTTGTGTTATGTCGTTTGTAGACAGTATATGTTAGTGTCAGACGTTTCGCCATTTTTTATTTTTTGTCTGCATGGTATATCATTGAGTGGCGACATTGAAAGGAAGCTATGGAAGTGTTGATCCTCGATGTACATCAAACGTAATAGGAAGATGTGTTAAAGTTTTATGAAAGAAAATAAAGAAAAATATATTTGAAATTAAGAATTACATATATAAATATGTTTGGAAGGCTCAAAAGCCATGCATTTTTTTATTTTTTTATTTTATAAAAAAAAATTGTTTATTCAGATATTTTGATTATACACATCCTTGTCAATGAAAACCTTTTTTTTTTCTTGGTTGCATGGTGTAATCTGCGAGCGAGAGTGTTAGTTTGTAGGTCTTATGATTTTCAAAAACAATAATCAGCAGAGTGTTGTGTTAGCTGCGCAAAATGAATTAAAGAAATATTACTTGCGTTTGAAGCATTGCATGTATTTAAAATTAAGAATTACGTATATAAATACATTTGGAAGGCTAGAAAACGCGTCTAACATGACACCCTGCTAATTACTACTTTTAAAAATCGTACCGTTATGAGACCTGTGAACTAATACTCTCGCGTGTTGATGACACCATGTGGACCAGAAAAAAGAAAAAAAAGTCTTTCATTGACAAAAATGTGTATCATCAAAATATCTGAATTAAATAAATGTATTTATATATATAAAAAAAAAAAAGGGAATATGCATTGTTTTCTAGCCTTCCAAACGTATTTATATACATAATTCTTAATTTCAAATATATGCAACAATTCAAACACAGATAATATTTCTTTAAAAAAATATTTGTATTATTTGGACTATTGTTTTTATCTTGAGTGTCTCCATACTTTGATTGATGTAACCTCCAACCTTCTTTAGTTGTATCTTGTTGAACTATGCAATCTGTATAAAATTTTGAACAAAACCTTTTATTTAATCCACTGGAGTAGTACACTATCATTCCGTTAGCCATGATAGGCTAGTAGTCGTAAGTAATTTGTCTTTGTATTTTTGAGTTAACTGAATTTTGCCAAGTACTCTTTTGTAGGTTGAATCCTCAGTGCAAGTGACACTCAAAAATACAATTGCAAATTACTGATTTTTATTGATCCCCTAACAAAAGAGGTATTGGACCTAGTAATTTACTTCTGTTCATTTTGTTACACTTTTCTGAATAACCACACTTTGGATTTTTCTTTTTTTTTTTTTTTTTTAAATTTTGCACAAACATTAGTCATGGTGAAAGTAAATTTTTCATTCGTGGAGGGGAACCCCGCATGCTTGGCTTATTTTTAATTTAACTTCTACTCAATAATTTTTCCTACTTTTTGGTGAGGATGTTTATTTTTGCCTAATACAAAAGTATATCAAGACATTTTTACAGGAAGGCGATTTTCATCCGTGTCCCATATTGTAAGCACCCAAAATTGATTTAACTGATTTTTATAATTGGTTGAAATTGTTTTCAAAGAATAGATTTATAAATTTCTTAAATATTTCTTTTTTTTTTTTTTTTTATTTCAGCCATGCACAGAAGTATTATTTTTATCGTTGTTTAAATGCTTCCATAGCGTACTCTCTCCCGTTCTTCTTGAAATGGTCCGTAATGTTCAAGCATCCTGTGATGTTGATGATATGGCAGCTATACTGCAGAAAGATGCAGGTAAATTGGAAAGAAAATATTTCTCTATTAACATAATCAGTTTTTTTTTTTTTTTTTTAAATCCCACAAACAAAATTGGGTGATCACCTTTTTGTTTGTTTTTGTAAGTTCTTCACCTCTTTTTCTATGTAACATACACGTTTTTTTTCATTATTAATTGCAATTATTTATTGAAATAAAATTTGGTGCTTGTACATTATAATTGGATATCAAAAAAAGACCTTTTAAGTAAAAACCTAACCCATTATGTAATTACGTGTCATGTTGAAATTTCCAAAAATTGTGGAAATGCTTGAATAGAAAACTAATTACAAGAAAAAAAATTTATTTTAGCAATTTATTCCGTATTAGTAGGGAGACACAACGTTGCTAGGGATTGAATGATGATCAACGAATGTTTCACACTCCCATATTTTTATTGCCATTGAAATCAGTTAAATCGCCCATTTTTCAGTCAAATTGATTGCCTGCTCTAGTTGGTAACCCATCATGGTGCATCGGAAGGAAGCTTCACATGCCTCCCTGCAACGTCTTAGTCCACAATACATTCCACTATAGAGAACCTACTGTTGATTTTATAAAATTATTTTTCATATAATGGCTTTAATTAAAGTTTAAAATGCAAACGTCAAGTATCATGATGCAATTGTGCTCTAGAAACATTCATTTTAAATGCGCCAATCATATCAAAGAGTGTACTGTTGATTATATATTCCCGGCCTTTCTGCTTGTGCAGTGATAATGATTGAATTTAAGTTTTTAAAATAAAAAAATTCAATTGTGCTTTAAAGAGAAACATTCATTTCAAACCCCCATATCAAAGAACCTACTGTTGGTTTTAAATGTCTGGCCTTTCAGCTTGTGTGGGAATAAAACTTCTCAAACTTATTTCTGATGTTGGGCTGTGTAATTTCGCATTACATTTAAATTTCTACGTATTGATAGTTGGAAACGGGGAGGAATTTCTAAAAGCAAGTGATTTGATGAAAGAAGCTATTAGAGTATAATGTCTTTCGGCATCTGGGGACCTTCTACAGTAAAGGGGTAGAACTTATCTGATTGTTGGGTTGGTATGCTGTATTTAAATTGAAAGGTCTACAAAATTTGTTGGAGCACATTAATTAAATTTAACTTGAAAATAATAAAATAAAAACAAAAATGGTTAAAAAGCAATCACTGATAAGTAGAGCTACTTTAATATAATTTTCTTACTAGATGTTTATTAGTGTTATACTTTTGTTGTAACTATTTTTTTTCATACCTCAAATAAGGTGTATTGCCACTTGGACGTAAGGAGGTACTAATTGGGATTATGTCTACAGGGGATTACATGGGGAGTGTAGCAGCAAGATATCTTCAAATTAGATTTAAACTTCTGCATGTTAGTACAGTCAAAGAAGCAAGAAATAGGAATTTTAAAGTCTATCAGTCCAAGGAAAGAAACTATTAGAATAAAAAGTTTTTCCACATCTAGAGACCTACACAATAAAGGGGTGAGATTTTGTTGCTTATCAAGTTATGAGTATATACGTCGAGGGGGCTCAAGTACTATTAGTACATCAGAGCCCATTCTATTAAAATACTTGTAAAATATGCACAGGCATCCAACATTGTGGCAATAGGACAAGGGTTGGAGCTTGGTCAATAGTGCAGGCCCTATTAAATTGGAGTCTTTTTTAACCTTGTCTAAAAGAGAAAAACTACTGATAGATGCACAAGCCCAAATGTGGCAACAATACTCATGCGGGGGCGAATGTTGGTTTTGTAGATACATCGGGTACTCGTTTATGTTATTTTCTAGCATAGTAGAGGGAGTTCACCTTCTTTGCAGCAGCCTTTGTAATGTCCCCAATGTATTTGTTTTGATGTTTTTTGTTCTTTGGTTTCTCCTTTGCAGTTCACTTATATTAAATATGTCCATCTGTATATATAAAAGTGAAAATGTATGTGTGTTCGCTTTTTGTGTATATCTACAAAAGGCTTTTTTTGGCTGTGATTCTTGGTTAGCTTGCTCCTTCTTAAAACTTTTTATATGCTGTCTAAATAATATCTACGACTAAGGAACTCTGGCCGCAGCTATCTTTAATTTACCTGACTTTTACAAGCTATTGTCGAGATATTTTTTGATCACCGCATAGCAGAGAAAACGGAAACTGGCTTCCAGCGCAAAACTAGGTACAACATCACGCGACTTGACGTTCTCGCACCTGTTAATTTCGCTTTATAAACGTCAACTTAACACACTTATCAATTCATCTATTCCGGTGGTCGAGATGGTTAGGTCGCAGGTTTTTTTTCCATTTCCTTTTCACCTCCGCGTCAAAGGTTGGGGTTCAAGCATACCTTTCTACTAAAACTTTTTTTTCTTTTACACCTCCAAACACCCGGCCAAAGTTTTTTAAAACAGGGTTGTTTTGATCTAAACCCCCCCCCTCACACACACACACACACACATACACCTCCAAACACCCGGGCAACGCCGGGTACCCCCTGCTAGTCTATAATATAAATCTCACCTGTCTGTTTAAATATGTGTATGTATGTCTGCTTAAAACTTTCAACAGAGGCGATGGATTTTCACAGGATTGGTATCATTTTGAAGATCGACCCTCCAGACAACAAATATGGAAAAATTGGCCAAAAACATTAATTTCTTCACCCTCAACTCGGCACTTTTCTACTGGGAGGAGTCGCTTTTTTCACCAATATTTTTGAAAGTCCTCCCCTCTTTTCGATTGACTAGCCCTAATTTAAAACTACGTCACTTCCGGTTTGGCGATAGACGCAACAGCAAACGCATCCCGTTTTTTTTTTTTTCCACATTCTTTTCCTCCTTTGCGGTACAGGTTCAAGCCTGCCTGCCTGCCTGCCTGCTTGCCTGCTTTTTTTTTTTTTTTTTGCTCAACCCACACCTCCAAAGCACCCAGGCTCGTATTTAATATATCCAAATTTTCAAACAAGATGTATCTTTATTAGTGTTATACACATCTTTGAACTATTCTAATAGTTTTGTGTGTTTCTCCTTTGCAGTTTATAATGCTGTTGGTTTGGCCTCTTTTGATCTTTTTGATGACATCGACTTTGACCAATGGTTCACAAGTCACTTGATACCAGAATTACAAAACAAGCATACAAAGTAAGATTTTATGAAAAAAAAAAAACATGTTTTTCCTTGTAGAATTTATGCTGAGTAGCAAAATGTTGCTTCTTGTCCAGACTTCTCACAATATTAAGAAATAAAAATTAAAAAAAAAAATCTGATCTATGTACCCATAATGAAATGAAAAAATATATTCCAAAAATCATGTAAATTATTCAAGTAGTTTTATTTTGAAAATCAAATTTTATGAGTATAGACTGTTTTTGCCCATCAAAATGTATCTCAAGAAACAAAGGGAGATAATTCAACAATAATTCATACTTAGTAGATGTATGTTGTAATGCTTGCAAAATTCCATTAATTGCTTAAAGAAACTTTCCTTTGTAAAAATAAAACTATTTGATCAATTTAGTTGAGTTATCTTTTTGGTTCTTGCCATTAAAAAAAAAAAAATGGCAGGAGAGACAGTCACTCCTTATCTAAAAATAAATCTATGAATTTACATGATTCTTGCAATACAATATGATATTGTTTCATCATGGTACGTACATCATACAGATTTCTTTTTATTTTTATTTTTTTTTTTTATTATAGGGAGAATTTTGGACAAAGCCCCAAATTATTATTATTTTTTTTTTTTACTTTAACTCATATTACACTTTTTTCATTTTCATTGTTTCTATATTCTTTTCAGATCGATACTAATTTTACTTAGGAAACAGTAACAGATTTGTCCTAATTCTGTGTCCGTTTTTTTTTTTTTTTTTTTTTTACCAAATTACAACCTTGATTTTGTGTATAACTTCACCCTAATAAGGAGGCAAGTAAATAAGAACTATAACAAAGAATGTTAAGAAACTTACTAGTTTGTCTTCAAACTTGGAAACTTGCGTTCCTCTCAAAATCAATCTGCTGCTATCATTAGCACCATATCTAGTGGATATTGATATTTTCTACACACATTTTTTTTTGAGATAATTGTGGCATGACTTGGGGAAATTATAACCTTTTTAACTTGATATTATTTGGATTCTTTGTACTATTGTTTTCACCTTGAGTATTTTTTTTACGACTGAGGATTGAATTGTCACCCTCCAGAAGAGTGTAGCTTACAACTGAATCTTACCAAGTACTTTATCCACTGTATCATTGTTACTGTGGCTGAGTGTTTAATATGGACTTGTCCAGTCTATATAATTGTTAACATCTACTTTTATCACTGGTACAAGATATATACACACACTGACAGCAAAGTAAAAATCACAACACAGTTGATCTAAAAAAAATATATCGCTTTTATTTCACAATGACCAATTAGCTTTTGATTATAAATTATTACTGGTGTTTTGAGGTTTTTGAAAGACGAGTAGGGTGGTGTGAGGTTAGGCGAGTGTCAGGCAGTGAAAAAATGGTCACACAGCTTCGCTCTCTCTGACCAACTGATTGACTTTCTCTTTGTGATGATTTTATTTATAAAAACATTCTTTTCCTATTAGAATGTTAAATATTTTCTTTTGTTTCAACTTTTGATAAATATCCAAGTTATGCATTCCGTTATTGTGGAAAATCCCGAATTTCTCACATTTAATCCATTTGCATGTGTTCAGCTCATCGAATGTTTTTTCTTCCCGAGGTTGCCTGCCAATATCTAACACTATGGGCGACACTCAAAATATAATTGCAATTTACTTGGGACTTTTACCCAGTAATGGCTGACAGAATAAGAGCATGCAACCTCATTGATTAAATAAAGGATTCCATTTGAAATTCTGCACAAATTCCAGAGTTTGATAAGGTATACCCGAAGAAGGTTGGAAGTTACATTGACTAAAACATTGTGAAAATAACACTCATGATGAGAACAGTTGTCCGAATAATCTCATGCTAGCAGAACCTGTGGAAATTCCACAGGGGAATCATTCATATGTAATATATTGATGTTGGCATTCTGTAGATGTTAAGTGTAAATGGAGATGCTCTGATATTATTGCAGCATTTTTTTTAAAACTGCAAAAGTAGTTATCTAAGCTAGCAGGACGCCCGGCAAACCCCGGTCATAAAGTACGCTTAAATATATTTTAATTCTTGCAGATTATTATTAAAGAGTTAATGTTCTATCGATTTCTTTTTATATATTATAAAGTTATGATTGCAAAAATAAAGAAATATATCCATATAACTTGGGTGCATTAGCTTGAATCGAAACTGAAATAAAAACATAACTTACTTCAGCCATAATCAAAACCAAAACTTATGAAGAATTCTTGATAAAATTATTTATGACAAGAAATGGAAGTACATAGCAATTAAATGATTCGGATGTAAGCATGACACAGAAAATAACATACGCTATCATATTAATATATAGATTACACGAATAATCAATCCTCATCTTGAAAATTCTGAAAATTTTATGGCTATTTTATTTTTTTATTTCCAGTTATCGAATTATGCGTCGACGTGTGATATGGTTGGTCAGTCAATGGGTGGGTGTTAAATTGTCTGTGACGTTGCGGCCAACCTTGTATGAGACCATACTTCCCTTATTACAAGATGATGAAGATCTCGTCGTACGGCTTGAAGCTGCCAACACTTTGAGGACTGATATCCTTTTATCATCAGACAAACTTGTGTATTCCCTCTATTGTCATTCCTGATTGAATTTATTTTGTCTATTGATACAAAAATGTTTTTGAATAAAAATATTTTTAAAGAAAATGAAAGAATTTTATCATCAAACCATATTTATTTTTCATATAAACTGTAATATTACCCCATGATTTAACTTTAGAATATTCCAGAGGGTACTTATACTGGTTGAAAACTAAAAATTATTCAACTTTTAGACCGTTACAAATGAGCAGAAGTTATAGCCGTTAACTTAGAATGAGTGCTTTATGCCAAATTGGTGGCTGTATACGGTTAAATTTGTACTTCGTTTTACATTAATATTAATCCCTGTTAACCTCTATCAAACAAAATAGTTTGCTATACAAAATCTCGTCCAGATGGGCCTTGTAGTTTTACAAAATTTCTAAAGTAAATATGGTATTGTGGTGACTTATCTCTAATTGTGCATCGAACATAATACTTCATTCACTGCACCTTATGGCAAAGGTCCATATAAAATTTCAGCTAGATCAGCCACCAGTCTTTGAGAAAATGTGTAACAAAGAGAAATATATATATCCTTAACTCTTTTGTACCTGTTGATGACTTTGAATTTAATACTGAACAGTTTTTACCAGTAAGTATGAGCATTTTTGTATTTTTTAAAAATTTCAAGTAAGTTACAAGTTTAAATTTAGCTTTTATTCATTGAAAAAAAAAACAAACAAAACTCCCTAGTTGAAATTAGGAAACTTTGTATTCAGAAGTAGATAAAATGTATGTTCATCTTTTGCTGATTTTTAAATTTTTCTTTGAAGATTTAAGAAATAAGTTTAAGATCTTCATTTGTTGAATAATTTTAGATTTATCAGTTTAATTAATTTGTAATTATATATTCACAATTCATTCTATTGTCTAATTTTCTGCAAAAATGGGTGGCTGTCCAGAATTCATCCTCAATTAAAAAGCAAAAATAGACAAAAATCCTTGATGTACATAACCGTGATGGAATGAAATAATCATATTCCAAAAATTATGTAAATTGATCAAGTGGTTTTATTTTATGGAGAAAATAATTTTGAAATGATTTTAAGCAATTAATGGGAAATTGTAGATTGATCTTGCAAGTCTGAATAGTTATCTCCTTTTATTTCTTCAAAATGGCGATGCAAAACAGTCTCTCTTCATTTACTTATAAAATTGAAGTTTTCTTGGTTAAAAATGAAACTATTTGACCAAGTTATAATTTTGGAATATCACATTTACATTCTGTCACAGATATGCGCATCATACAGATTTTTTGTATTTTAGTGTAAGGCGAATTCTGAACAAGAACCGAAAAATGTACCCCCCCCCCCTTTTTTTCCTTTTAATGCAAAACATGTAAAAACTTAATTGAGACATTTTTGAATCTATTGTAATCTTGGTGTATGACAAATATATGTGGACAACATAGTAAGCTGGTGCGAGACGTGCCTAGTATTGCCTACTCCAAAGTTTGGGACACTTTTAGCCTTCTAAATACCAACACTGGATGAAGACATATATGCAAATTGAATTTGTGGCTGAACTAATAGAGAAAAAAATTTTTTTTTTCTTTTTTTAAATGTCTTTATTACTCCGTTATTTACTCTGCAATTTTGATTGCTGTTTTACATTAATTTACAACAAGTACAGCCCGATCAACTGTCTACTCTTTTCAACCCCTAAAAGGGGTAGAAAACGATCAGAATTCCATGTTTGATTAATCTAGGCACAAATTCTCACTTTTCGGTGCTTGTGCAGTATAATGAAATTTTGAACAAATGCATTTCAGGTTAAAAAAAAAAAAAAAAAAGTACTCACAAAAGTTATGAAAAATAATCCAGTAGATGTGGTAAATCTATTTTTCATACAAAAAAATCATCTATACTAGCAGTCAGACATTTTCTATTTTTTCAATGGCGGATTTCAAGAAAAGCAAGGGAGATAAATCAGTTTGTCATACAGAATTAGTTGCAAAAGAACTTTCATATTAAAACAAACGATAAAACTTAATTCAATAAATTCTATTTTTTTTTATTGGATCATTTTCCATAATTTTCGAAATTTTTACTAATTTCAACATGGCACAGAAGTATGTATTGTTTTTCACCTGAAATGAGGTTTGAAATTACACACTGCACAAGCAATCACTTTCCTTCCACATACTTCCTTCCATGACATCACATTTCACCTTGTAATCCTAATTCGTATTATTTGGATTATTCAGATTATTGGTCTCGTCTTTAGTGTTATTTACACAGCGTTTCCATTAATTTAACCTCTGACCTTCTTACATCTTGTCGAACTCTGTGAATCCTTATCTCTAACTCTGGTATTTGCATATAAAATAGAACCCATTATTTAATCCATGCTCAGGACTCGTGGTGTAGTGGATAAGGTACTTTGTAAAATTCAGTTGTAAAGTTAAATCTTCTGGAGGTTGAAGGTTTAATCTTCAGTGCAAGCAACACTAAAATACAATTGCAAATTACTTAGAACACTAACTCTTCCACGGCTGATGGAACGAGAGCATGTTATCCCTGTAGATTAAATAAAGAGTCCTGTTTGAAATTCTGTGCAGATTCCTGAGTTTGACAAAATACACCTGAAGGTCAGAGGTTACATCGATTGAAATGTTGCCAAAATAACATTCAAGATGAAAACAGTAGTCCAAAAATCCAAATAATATGAATAATCAATCCTCATTTAAAAAATTCAAAAGCATAAAATGTAGTTCTAATTTTAAACTTTGATTTTTCAATGAAATTTTCTGTTCTTTGCTTAATTTTAACCTTGTGTGTAAAATTTTCAATTAGAACCTTTTTTACATATCCTTACCTAAACATTTTTAAATTTCAAGTAAATTTGTTTTTTCCTTTTTCAGTATCTAAGCCCCTCTTTTAGCCTTCTATTCCAACTGCTGAGGGAAGTCAAGGAATGTGATACTAAGGTCAGTTGTAGCTTTACTTTTCATTCCATTCTTTTTTTATTTTAATAGAAGAGTGGATTGTATGAGAGGTGCATGTCAAAATATGTTACGATTAAACTGTGACATTTAACTCCCTTTACTGATAGAATTTGAGAATGTGCCCATTATATAACCACTAGCAGGGCAACCTGGTGTTACCCAGGACAAAAGTGTAACATTTTTAAAACTTTCTTTCCATTTCTCTATATTTCTTATATTCCTCCTCCCCTGACTTTCCCCTTTCGCATCCCCTTTTTCTTTGCCCAGCCTATTCCTCAATCTGAATGTATACAGGAACAACTATTTATAGACCCCTCGAGAAATGTTAGCATAAGGGATTGAACTCCATAATAAAAAAAATCAGTTCTGTTTAATTAGTATATAATCTAATTGAAAAATCACATCACCTTTTTTTCCGCTGACAAAATCTCTGCCAAAAAATGAATAATTTATCTATAAATCTTAGATATTATTCATTTGTGGCAACGCTGATCATGAAAATACTTTGTGGGTTTTGTTTTAGATTTTTAGACAGACATACAAATATACGTGCAAACAACTATCCTTTATATTATAGACTAGCAGAGAAATGATATTGATAATGACAATTTATTTGCCACCAGGGAAGATGATCTCATGACCACAAAAGATACTACATTATAACAACTACCAAAAAGATGATGCGTGTGAAGCTGGTTTATGCCAACAAAATGAACTCATCACTACGAGGACCCCCCCCCCCCTATTTCCTGGGATGATTGTTTCCTGAGCACAAAATAGCATATTATCCTTAATAAAAAGAAGAGAAAATGCCTGGGAGGATGGTCTCAATACAAAAACAGAGACTACACTACTCGCCTCCCTTCTCTCCCAAAGAAAGTGATGGTAATGACGGGGGCCCCACTAATTTGAAGTACATTCTGGAAAATCTTTATTAATGACTCAGTTTTTTTCAAATTAATACATTGGATCGTTTGAAAACTATATTATAACTGCCAAAAAGGAGGAGATAATGCCCTGGTAGGGTGGTTAAAATATAACAAAATGGACACTACACAACTTCCGTCTCCCAAAAAAAGAATGTGTTGTTAATTCCTGAGAAGATAGTAACATGACCACACAGATATTACATTATAATTCTTACAAAAAAAAGGAAATAATGCTTGGGAGGATGGTATCATGACAGCAACGTGACCCTCTCTCCAGAAAAAAAGTTGATGTTAAGCTGTGGGTGAATGGCCTCATGATCATTAAAAGCCTATATTAAGAAAACAAAAGTAAAGAAAAATTTGTATGTACTTGTGATGAAATATATTCTAAAAATCATGTAAATTGATCAAGTTTTATTTTTATACAAGAAAATCAAATTTTATTAGTATCTGTGAAGTGAAGGTCTCATCTGCCATTTTGAATACCATCTCAAGAAACAAAGGGAGATAAGTCAACAACACTTCATACTAGATTAATGTTGTAATGCTTACAAATTCCCATTAATTGCTTTAAAATGATTTTCTTTATAAAAATAAAACTGCTTGATTAATTTACGTGACTTTTTGGAAATGAAATTTTTGTTTTGTCATTGGTCCATACATTATACAGAGTTTTTCTTTTTTTTTTTCTTTCTTATTTAAAAGAAATGATAATTCTTCACAAGAACCACAACTTTTTCTTTTTTTTAATCTGAAAAGTACCGTAATGTGTATAAATTGGTTAGCAAAATATAGTTGTTGAAATTTTTAGTTAGGCAATGGGGGGAAAAAACAAAATATTGTTTTATACCGTTTCATGAATTCAGTAATGAAAAACAAAAAAGTTTTTTAATTTTTATTTCAGATGCATGTTCTGTATGTGATATCATTTGTGATTGAACGTGTCGGTTGCCAGATCCGTCCATACGCTGACCAGCTGATTCTCTACTTGCCACTCTTGTGGGAACATGCTTCGGACCACAACATGTTGCGATGTGCGATTCTTACAACTCTTATTCGACTGGTCAAGGTTTGACTTTTTATTTTTTTGTATTTTTGGAAGAAGCTGTATTTGAATCAGCATCACATATAAATCTAACATAAAATAATCACCTATTTCTGGGCCATTGTCTAATTGGATAGTATTTCAAGGACATAATAAGATTGTTTTTTTTTTTTTGAGATAAAGCATGTGTTTAAGGGGAGAGATCATGTTGAAAAGTTAGTAATGAAAATATTTTTTTTCATCATTGTAAATATAACCCGAATGCTCCCTACCCTCCAAAGTCTCGTAATTCTAAGACAAGATCCAAGAAGGTGTCTTAAATTTAATAGGTCCTGCATTATCGACCAGGTTTCAACCTCTGTCCCATCACCGCAATGTTACATCCTTGTTCCTGTTTTACAAGTACTTTAATGGAATGTGGTCTGATGAACTCGTAGAGCTTGTGCCTCCTCAATGTACAGTAGAACCCTGGGATATGGCATTAATTTGTTCCAGGGTTGGGATCATAAGGTAAAATCGCTGTATTGCGTGGCCTAAGCAAAATTTTATACAGTACATATTAAAAATTAGTAACAAAATACAGTACAGTATATAATACACATGTATATAATCAAATAACATTATAAATAACATTGTAAGGCGGGGCAAATACCTTAACAAGGGGCCAGAAAAACATTGGGCCACCGTATTCCGGGGTTCTACTATACATACTTCCAACTAATCCAACAAGCAGCAAAATCCCACCCTCTCACTGTTGCAGTGCCTAGATGCATGAAGGCCTTCTTCCCTTGGAATGCTAAACTTTGGAATACTCTTTTGGTTTCCTGTTTCCCTGACTGTGCTAACATGGAGAAGTTTAAATGCGATGTGAACAGACATGTTGCTGCTCAACTCCCCGCAGTTTCCTGTTAGACATGATCCCGAAATAATAGCCCCTTAGGTCTAAGTGGTAATATGCCTTATTTAGGGTTTAAAAAGTAAAATAAAAAAAAATTAAAATAACTCTACCAATAACTGTTTGGTCAGGTGCACACATTTCTAAAAGAAAGAACACGTTGCATGTAAGATTGAACTAAAACTGTTAGCGTTTAAACATTGTAAAGTGGGTTGATCATTTTATGTTAAACTAGGTAGGGGACTTGCCAGGTTGTAAAATACGCTTAAATATATTTTAATTTATGCAGATTCCGTATTCATAATTACAGAGCCAATTCTCTATTGAATATTATATTCAATACTTAATATAAAGTAGCGCATGAGGAAAGAACGGATGTACACAAATCTATGTCCATGGCAGAATCCTTAGAAAATGACCTCCAAACCCTAGTGGAATGGGACATAAATTGAGGGTAAACATTTAATGTTAATAAGACTAAGCTGCTCTCCTTTAAGAATTACAAGAAGCCTCTCCAACCACCGACATCCATGACAAATAACTTCCTACCTGAGAATTCTTCATTCAAACTCCTAAGCTTAACATTCACAGGAAATATGAACTGGAACAAATACATTGAGGACATTGCAAAGGCTGCTGCAAGGAAAGTGGGTTTACCTCTATCTTGCTAGAAAACTAACATCTGAGAGTATCCTGTACCTTATATAAGGCCACCATTCACCCATGCATGGAGTATTGTTGCCACATGTGGGCTTGTACATCTACAAATAGTCTCTCCTCTAAATAAAAAAGGATCTCCAATCTAATAGGTCCCAATTTGTCAACTAGGCTCCCACCCCTGTCCTGTCGCTGCAATGTTGCATCTTTGTGCCTGTTTTACAAGTATTTTAATGAAATGTGCTCTGATGAACTCCTAGCACTTGTGCTCCTTCGATGTACATATCTCCGACAACAGCAACAAGATTACACCCCTTCGCTCTTGAGGTTTCTAAATGCTGGAAAGCTTTTTACTCTAATAGCTTTTTCCCTTGAATAGCTAGACTTTGGAATTCCCTTCCTGCTTTCCTGACTGTACTGATATGTAGAAGTTCAAATGTAACATAAACCAACATCTTGTTAATCTTTCATAGGCATGGTCTCAATTAGTAGCCTCTTCCGTATAAATGCCTTATTTGGGGTGAAGGTGAGTAAAAAAAAGAAAAAAGTGACTTGGGTACCATCAGCTAGAATCAAAACCAAAACATTTAGCTCTCCAGCCATGTTCCCTACCGATGCATAGAAAGAAATAAAAATGTTGACAAGTTAAAATGAACATTTTGCATTTCAACTTGCCAACATATTTCTGTACACATTATTCATCTGTCCGTGATATTGGTCCCCATTTTTTAAATTTTTAATTTTTTTTTAATTATCTTGACACTTGTCTCTTCTCTGAGTACAAATTTTAATTAACGGAACAAGTCATCCATATCTCATGCTTTGCATTTCTGTTGTCTACTTTCACTGTGTGTTAATTCACTTTCTAGTAGTTTTTAATCTGAATATTTGTAGAAAGAGTGACTCTTTTTTTTCAGTCAATTTACATAATGTGTTCATTACACATCATAAATGATTTTGATGGGAAGGTGGAACATTTGGTGATCCTTCTTCAATCACGGTCAACGTCTGGTATCCTTGCTAGTCATTCATAATATAGATGTGAAAAGACGTTCTATTTTTAGTTAAGCAGGAAGAAATTGGAGAAATGTCAATTTATGAATATTCAAATTAAATCCGTCGAATAAATAGTTACAGTGTGATCCAACCAGTCACAAATATGTTTAATTTTCTATAAATGTTTATGTTGATATGCTTCCAAGAACTTTAATGCTAATTCTTATACCTTTAAGTGAACTCATGCTAAAAAGCTCACTAGAGAGTTCCTTACACATGTCTTGGACTTAACAACACAAGGATTTTATTTGCAAAGAAAAAAAAAGGCAATAAAACTCTTTTACTCTCTGAAGATGGACGTGTTACAGCCTGAAATATATCAGAAATATTTCAACTTTAAAAAAGAAAAAAGGTACTTGTACAGTTCAATCAACACATTAAAAAATTAAAATATAGAAAAAAGGTTATATTGTACGTATCTGTTTTGGACTGAAGATCTCAAAAAAAAAATTTCATTTAATTTGATCGAGTATTATTTTTTTTTTTTATAGAGGAAAAACACGTTTTTATGAGAGCGCGTTGAAGTCAGCCATTATGGAAATTTTTAACATGCCACAGGGAGATAACTCCAGTTAAAGCGCAGAGACTCCCTTCCAATCTTTATTACTAGCTTTTCTTCCTAAAAATCGAACTTTTTGCTCGGTATCATAGCAAATTGTTTTTTCGCTGTAAAAAAAAAAAAAAAAAAATACTTGATGAAATTAAGTGAAATTTTTTTTTTGGAGAACTTCGTTCCATAATAGATATGTACAATATAACATTTTTGAAATTTTCATTTTTTTAATGTCCTGATTAAACTGTACAAGTACCAGAAAAAAAAGAAATTGAATCACATTTTTCTTTTAATAAAATAATTTAGATTTTTAACCTTTTTAAATGTTTTTTTTTTAAATTCTTGACATGCTTTCAAGAACTTTAATACCAATTCTTATATAAATGTTTAATATAACACTAGCCCTTTTGCCTTTTTTCTTCAAGTTTTTTTTTTTTTTTTTTTTTGCCCATCCATTATCTTCTGGTATCTATTACTCATTAAAATTGATTTTAAATTTTAAACTAAATCTGATGAAGTCTTTTGATTGAAAATGAAATTGCAGCTATCTGCAATTGATTTGATTGACTAGCTTCATGATTTTTTCAATAAATTTCTTTTTTTTTGTATTTTGATTTTTAGGATTACCATTTTCATCTCCAGTATCATTCGCACAACCTTTCTGGTCAATGTAACCCCTGACCTTCTTCAGATGCATCGTGCTGAATTCTAAAATATTTTTGTCAAACTTTGGAATCTACATGGAATTTCGAATGGAACTCTTTATTTAATTCATGGTATTAACATGCTCTCGTTGATTTGTCAGCCATGATTGCATAGAAGTCCTAACTCCTTCGCAATTGTATTTTGAGCCAGAAGGGTGTAATTTACAACTGAGTTTTACCAAGTACTTTAGTGTCGCCTATGAAGCAGTGGATCAAGATAAAACTGCAAATTATTTAGGACTAACGGCATGAGAACATGTTATCCCCACGCAAAGATGAAATAAAGTATTCCAGTTGAAATTCCATGCAGATTCCTGAGTATACCAGAAAGATTCCCAAGTTCAACAAGATACACCTAAAGAAGGTCGGAGGTTACATCAACTAAAACATTGTGAGAATAATGCTTAAGGTGAGAATAATAATAGAATAATCCAAAGAATCCAAATTATCAATCCTCATCTAAAAAAATTCAGACATAATTTTAATGACCACCATTACAACCTGGCTTTTACTGTTCAGTGATTATTTTTATTTATTTATTTTCATGCAAAATGTTTTTTGTTTTACCTTTAAATATATAAGAAATGTTTGAGTGAAACTTACATTTAGTTTAATGTTTGTTTTACATGCTGGCATATCGACTTTGTGGTTCTTTGTTTTGTAGTTTTTTACTTTTATCTGGACATACACACCGACCATTGCCCTTTTTATAATAGCCTTTTTTTTTTTTTTTTTTTTTAAATAAAATCTGGAATGTTTTTAATGACCATCATTAGAACACTAACTTTACAGTTTATGAAATGTGTATTTTACTTGTATTTTAATGTGCACAAAATATCTTTTCATGAAATGTTTCTTTTAAAAATTAAACAAAAATTTTGTTTATACAAGTTTTACAGTTTATGAAATGTGTATTTTACTTGTATTTTAATGTGCACAAAATATCTTTTCATGAAATGTTTCTTTTAAAAATTAAACAAAAAAAGTTTATACAAGTTTTACAGTTTATGAAATGTGTATTTTACTTGTATTTTAATGTGCACAAAATATATTTTCATGAAATGTTTCTTTTAAAAATTAAACAAAAAAAGTTTATACAATAACTTGATTATTTTAATGAAAAACTTTTAAAATTAATGTAATTTGATAAGATTTGCACCAATAGATAAATACTGAACATTTTTTTTTCAATGGCACCTTACTGAATAAATGTTATTTTCTTGCAAAGAACATTGTAGAAAGAAGATTGGTTAGTAATAATCCATTATCGATATATGCTAGGTACGTTGTTATTTGGTTCTGACTTTGAAAATCTTAACAAAAATAACTTTATATTGAATTTGTTTTTTTTTCTGTTTTTTTAGGGTCTAGGCACAAACTGCAACACGCTGTATAATTTCTTGATTCCTGTGATTCGCCTTAGCACTGATGTAACTCAGCCATTTCATGTTTATTTGAAAGAAGATGGTCTTGACCTATGGCTCGAGACCCTCCACAATTCACCCGTTATCACTCCTGACCTTCTTGAATTGTTCACTGCTATGCCAGCATTATTAGGTATGTCCCAGGTGTCAGTGACTGGGAAAAAAATGTTAGGTATGTCTTAGATGTTGGTGATTAGGAAAGACAATATTTGGTATGGCGCTGATCCATTTTTTTTTTTTTTTTTTTTTTTTTTTTTTTAGTTTTTAATTTTTTTTTTTATATAAAAAGGATCAACAACCAGAACCTTTTTAATATTGTCTTCTCCATTTATTTATTTATTTTATCAAATTGGCATCAATGGCCTACTCTGGCTGCTTTGTTTATTTGATTTCATTTTTTTTCCATTTTCTTGTACAATATTTTCCTTAACAAGGGTTTGAAATTGTCTCAAATAGCAGCTAAATCAGTCAATTATCAATAAGATTTAATTGTTAAAAAATTTATAACAAACTCTATATTTTCAAACCAAAAAATGTCTTGTGATCTGCATGGATCAAAAACTTTGTTTGGACATTAATAATTATTGTACAGCAGAAAAATGGGGAGACAATGATTCTCGGAACAAAAATTATCTTTAGTTACACTTTTTGTGGGAGTCTCCTTCCCACAAAAAGTAATATATTTTTGTTGTAAAAAAAAAAAAAGAAAAAAAAAAGGAAGCCTAAAAAAAAAAATTTTTTTTATTACTTAAATTGCTAATAAAGACAGTGTTTCAGTTTTAGTAAATTATTAAAGATCAGCTAATTTTGATCAGGAGTAATTTGAGAACCAGAAAAATTAAGTAACAGCAAAAATGATTGAGCTTACAAGAAATTGTTAATCATTATTCTATCAAAGATCACTTGTGAGTTAGAGAGCCTAGCCAATTTCTCTCTGATAGTATATATTCTCAGAATTTCTGAAGTTTTGAGATGAAGATTAGTTATTTGTATTATTTGAATTCGTCTGACTACTGTTCTCATCTTGAATGTCATTTTCACAATGTTTCAGTTGATGTAACCTCCAACCTTCTTTAGGTGTATCTGGTCGAACTCACAAATTTGAATGGAATTTTGAACGGAATTTACAGGAGTAGCATGCTCTCGTTTCGTCAGCCATGATTGGATAGAGGTCCTAAATAATTCGCAATTCTATTTCCATCTAGTTACGGTTGATGGAAATTTTGTCCAAATTCCTAAGTTCGACAAGATACCCCTGAAGGAGATTGGAGGTAATGTTGACCGAAATATTGTGAAAATGACATTCCAGATGAAAACAGTAGTGCGATGAATCTAAATAATACAAATATCCTTGGCAGCTCACTGATAGGCTCCAGGTTGAGGGGTTCGCAGAGAACAGCAGTCGTGGCCTGGTTAGCTTGCCAATAATGTAGGATGAGGGTGGAGTCGGTCATTGTCAAAGATTTCCAACTTCTAATGATCAACCATCTTTATTGGCTACTTTTTTGCAAACTTAGAGAAGGCCATTTGATTGATAGACATGCCTCTTGATTGATATTGAACTCTCACAATACTTGCACAACATCTGTATCCATTGGCTGTTATTCTATAACTGAACCGAATAACAACAAACCCTTCTTGTGATACTATCGTACTTCAAGGTGTGGAGATATCCCGAGATGGAATCTTATCCTCCTGGCATGACACAAGATATTAGATGTTGATAGTCACATTCTCCTTTCGAAGCAGTGCTTGTTCTGTGTCTTGAACTCATGCTGTGTCTAAAACCTTCAAAAACTTGTTTGCTCCAGCTATGTCTGAACTGCGGAGTAAATTGGTTGTATTAGACATAAATCATTAATTCTATACAAAGAGGAATCATTGCATCTAAAAAATCGAATGCTTGGTAAAAACAAAAAACAAAGGACATCCTGTGTTCTAAATTTTAGAAAGGATAACATTTCTTCACTGCATTTTCATAAATTGTTGATGCTGGCAAACACATCCTTTTTAATGGAGTATAAGACAAATTTTTTGATGGTCATAAATCGTTCTCTCTCGCTGCCCTAGGACTGGTTCAAGGCAGCTCAAAAAAGGAGCACCTCCTCCTGCCTTATTCCACACCCTGATTAAAGTTAGTCGAAGGATCTTGGAAAATTTATTAAACAATGAAGCCTGGTTTTTATTACCTATTTATCTAATAAAAAGTATTTTAAAATTTTTTTCCTCTTTTTTAATTTTTTTTTTTTTATATTTGACAAAACTTTGACAATGTTCATAAAAGATTCAGAGATCGGAGCATACATAATTTTTTTTTACATGACAAATTTTGTTTCTATTTTCTTGCTTCCACATGAGGGCAGAATTAGACACAAATTTTTTTTTTTTATGTGAAGAGAATACACTTCTGCCAAAAAAGGGCATTCTGTATTGTAAAATTTGCTTCAGTCCAGGACTTCATCTGCCATCAAGGAAAGATTAAATGCAGAATCAAAACATATTACATCTTGCTCCTAGCCATTTGACGGGAAATGTAAATAGCATTTAAAACTTTGAGATGTAAAGTTTATCAAACAGAAGATTTTAAAATTATCCTCTGGGTATCGATTTTAAAATTATCCTCTGGGTATCGATTTTAAAATTATCCTCTGGGTATCGATTTTAAAATTATCCTCTGGGTATCGATTTTAAAATTATCCTCTGGGTATCGATTTAAAAATTATCCTCTGGGTATCGATTTAAAAATTATCCTCTGGGTATCGATTTTAAAATTATCCTCTGGGTATCGATTTTAAAATTATCCTCTGGGTATCGATTTTAAAAGTATCTTCTGGGTATTGATTTTAAGGCCTTGAGTTATGCTTTCACTTTTCTATTGATGTATATCGACTTTTGCTGAGCTTTGACACAATAATCTTATGAGATGAAGAACTAAGATATACTTGGTTGAGTTGTGGATTTGTTCTGCTGTAGTGATTCTTTCTGAATTGTCTCACGGAAATATTAATTGCCAATATTCCTACGAAGATGTTTGTATTCAAATTACCTGTTTATTTCTTCAGGTCCATTATTCTGGCAGAAACTGAGACCATCTACTGCTCGCTATTTTTATTAGTTACATTTTAAAATGTGTTCATCTTTTCTATCCGGCTCTCAGTATGTGTTTCTATGTATGTCAGTTTTGAACTCTTCACAACGTATTGATTTCCACCAGTTCAAGGCAACCTGAATATGCACTACTATTTAAAGATGTTTGAGATTATATTCACTGTTGACCCTGATCCACGTTTAAACATGATAATTTATGTAGATTGCATATATATTATTATAGAATCAATCCTCTCTTGATTATTATTTATTACGAGGAATAATTTTCCTGGTAGACTAATTCGCAAAATAAATTTACAAAATGATAATGTCATTCATCATATTCTGTGTGTGTTTGTATACAATATCACGTCAGCTGATTTTTGGGCTTGACGATGAATGCTCTGGAAAATTCATTTAAAAATATGGAAACAAAGAAATGATTTGCAGCAGTTTTAAATGGTACCTCTTTTATCGTAAATTGAACTCCGTAATAAGAAAAAATTATAATAAAATGGTGAGGTACACGTGGGCTTGAACAGGGTATCATTCAATCTGTAGTCAAATGCTCTACCAGCTATATCTTCCGATTAATAACTTTTTTTTTAAGAAGAAATGATTTGCTGAAATTTTATTATGTCCCTTGCTGGTGTAACATAAAATATTCCTCTGTAAAAATGATTCCTTTTATCTGTAAGAGAGAAAAGCTATTTTGAGATGGATTTTTTTCAATACTTATCGGATGAATTTCTATGCCAAACATATCTAAGAACACTGCCAGACATATAAATTAGCTTTGTGTGAAATTTGCAAAAGATAGGCTCAGCTGTTTTGGAACTTATAAGGAAGGAATTTCCACATACAAAGTGACTTTTATATAATAGAGATTATCTTCCTTGGATGAAGAGAAGGAAGTTGTTTTGTTTCTCTGAATCTTTTATAACCATTTTAAGAATTTCACCAAAATTATATTTGCTGCTAATGCTAATTCTTTTTAAATTTTTATGTTGCTCCTTTAAAGATCTTCCGCAGAGATATTTTACGAAATCAAAATGAATCCTGGCTTTTATTGGCTATTAAAGTTTTTTTTTTATCCATCAACATCTATTACTTATCTTTTTATATTTTATACTATTATAAAAATGTTCATGGCATCAAAACGTTTACAAGTATTGAAAAGCTGCAGCCTTGTTATATTCTAACCTGAGAGATGAGTGCCGATTGCCAGATAGCCAATCTCACTGACATTTAAGACAGCCTTGAATGTAGCGAGCAGAAGAAAGTTTTCTTGAAAAATGATTAGACCAAAGCTTATTCAAAATACTGATGCACACACTGTAGAGTTTTATGGAGAAAATCCTTCAAGTTAGTCAAACTGTTTTAATACCTCATAGTAATAAAACTTCCTGTTCCAGTAGCTTCTTTCCAAAGACTGCAAGGTTGTGGAACTCTTTCTGCTCACCGTTTTCCTTCTACCTACAGCCTTGGTCTTTTCAAGACAAAGATCAATAGCCATCTCTTGGCTTTTCAATAATCATGTTTTGTTCTTGTTAGCTCCTTACATTAAGTGGCTTCATGCTTCGTCTTGAGCAATTTCCATAAAAAAATACTACTTCCTGATGTATATACTTGTGTAATGAACTCTCTGCTAGATAATGGTTAACCAAGCTCCAATAAAGGGAGATATTTTGTCAAATTAACATAACTTAAAAAAAAAATTGGTTCCTGTCCGGAATTTCTCCTATATTAAAAAACAAAACTACAGATAAATTTGTATGATGTATGTACTGATAATGAAAATATCATGTTCCAAAAATCACAGAAAAATTGATCAAGTAGTTTTATTTTTAAAAAAGAAAATCAAAGTTTATGATTATGGGAGATGTCATTGCCTGCTCACCATTTAAAAAAAAAATCTCAAGAAACAATTATAGATAACTCAACAATAATTTATAGTTGCAAGATTTATGTTTAATGCCTAGAACTCTCATTAATTGCTTAAAAATGATTTGCTTTTTAAAAATAAAACTACTCAATTAATTTACATGATTCTTTAAAATATATTTTTGTTTTGTCACGGATAAATACATCATACAAGTTTTTCTATAGTTTTGTTTTTTAATATAAGGGGTTTCTGGACAAGAAATCGTAATTAAAAAAAAATTTAAATTGTTTACTAGCAGAGCTGAATTTACGTCACAACCTGGCATTCTCTACCACCAACTCAGACTTACGTTTTAGTGTAAGATTTTATAAAATTTTGATCATCATTATCATTAAATTCCAGTATTTACTAATTGAACATTTTTTATATTTTCTTATCTAAATTATTTTATTTAATGCTATTCTGGTCTGCTAAAATGTTATGGCAAACGTTTAAGACTTATTTTTTTTTACCTAATTAAGAGTTTATTATACGAGTTGTAACTTTAAATATTAACTTTTTTCTAAAAGATGTTGTGCCGAATGAACAATCCTTTTGGTTTTTCTAGGTAGAAAATATTACTCAGTTATTTATTCCATGAGTTTAGATGTTAGTTTCTATTTTTACATGAATGATGGAAGTTGGGTCAACAATGAAATCCACATCCGAAAGATTCTTTCCTCAAAAGTTTATTCTAATTTCAATAAAATCTGTTTCGTGTAAATCAATTTTGTCAAATGTGAAGAATTTCTCTGCAAAACTTTACAGTGTGCGTTTCTGTATCTTCAATAGTTTAGGTTTAATACATTTTTCAGTTGCCGTTTTTTTTTTTCTAATCGATCTGTATTTTTCCTTTTTTTTCTTTTTAATAAAAAAAAAAAATGCAATGTAAAATATTAAAGAGTTAAGTGTGGCTATTCTCAAATTCGAATTGTATACCTAAGTATGATTTATTTCGTTTTCTTTGCAAAGAACAATTCGTTTTCATCTATGAAGCGAGGATATTAGAAATTCAAAACAAACTTGTAATTTTGAAAATTTTGATATTTTTTTTCTTATTACACTTGTTTTCATAATTTTTCTTAAAGTGAATTTAGGTTCTTGTTCAAAATTCCCCTTATTTTTAAAAACAAAAATAAAGAAATCTGTATAATGTACATACCTATGACCAAAATAATTAAAAAAAAATCATGTGAAATGGTAAAATAGTTTTGTGTGCTTTTTTAATATAAAGGGGATTCTGAACAAGAACTAAGGATTTAATGATACCTTGGCTTGTTTTTCATTTTCATAATATTTTAATATATTTTAATTAAAAAAATTAGCAGATTACCAACTTTTCTTTCAAATTTTTTAAATTGCATTTACTTTTAGATTATAATTTTAATTTCACAATCTGTATTAATTTTTTAAGTCCAGAACATTTCAGTGACCCCTCTCTCTTTTTTTTCATAATTGATTTTTTTATATAAATAACTTTCACAATAACTCTTCATCAAACATGATTTTAATTATTTGTATGATTTCATGTCTTGACAAAATTGTTTTTTTTTTTTATATTTTAATCATGATTTTAATTACTGGATTTCAATTGAATAATTTCATCAAATGTGATTTTATTTATAAATTTATAAATATTTAATTATTTTATTAAAAATATCTCAAGACTAAACCCTCATCAAATGTGATTTTAAATTGATGTATATTTTATCCTGACTTCATTTTTTTTTTTTAAATAATTTATTCATTTAAATATTTGATGGAAATTTTAAGATGTTTCAATAGTTTAAATGATTAATATTTTCTCTCATACTGAATTTCTCTTCATAAGTCCCTATAATTTCAACAGATGACATTATTTATCTTATAAATATGACAAGATTATAAATATTTCTATTTATGATTTGGCCATTGTTAAGGTTAACTTATTTTCTTTCTAAATAACAAATGCTTTTTAAGATTTTTGTTTTTTGTCTAGTATTTCCACCATATTAAAAAAAAAAAAAAATCTATACGGTGCCGGTGAGGAAACAAAAATATCATATTCCAAAAATCATATAAATTAATCAGTTTTATTTTTATAAAGAAAATTATGTTTTTAGCAATTAGTGAGAATTTGTAGACATTCTTATATAAATATAGTAAATATGAATTGTTGTTGAGTTCCTTGAGATTTTTTTTTTTTTTTCAAAATGACAGGTGAGACAATCATTCCTTGGGTGCTTATGAAATATTATTTTTATATGTTTATTTTATTCATATAACTTTAGTTATTTTAAAATATAACTATAATTTACCGGTTTTGGAATCGGATACTTTTGTTTTGTCATTATACAGATTTATCTTTTTTTTTATCGAAAGAATTCTGGATGAGAGCCAGATTTGTTTAATTTCCTCAATAAAACTGTTGTTTTATAATTTTAGCTGAAGTCGGATGTTTTGAAACTCGTCTGAGTATCGTTTACTCTACGGACTACATCCTCGTTTAAACTCCAGGAAAGACCTGATGTTGCCAAAAATTGAATCAGGAACATTGCCATTCTACCCTTAGCCCATAACACAACAACAACATAACACCATATTACCTTTTTTAACTCATTAAGTCCCACTGTCCTATAAATAAGACACAAAATATTTCCTTTAATAATTACAAAATCCTTCATAACCAATTGCCATGGCATATAACATTCTACCTAAGAGATCATTGTTCAAACTCCTGGCTTTTCATTCATAGGCAACATGAATTTGAACAAATACACTGAGGACATTGCCAAGGCAGCTTACACCTTAGAGTATCCTATATCTCTACAAAGCCACCATTTGTCCATGCATGGACTATTGTTGCTACATCCGGGCTGGTGCATCTATCACTAGTCTCTTTCTGTTATGCGAAAAAAAAAAAGAAAAGAATCACACTATTGGTCAAGGTCCAACCTCTGTCTAATCACTGCCATGTTGCATCTCTGTGCTTGTTTTACAAATACTTTAATGGAATGTGCTCTGATTAACTCATAGCACTCGTGCCTTCGACAAACAACCAAATCTTACCCCTTCACTGTTGATGTCCTTAGATGCCAAAAAGCCTCCTACTTTAGTAGTTTATTCTCTCTGACTGCTAGACTTTATATATAATTCTCTCGCTGTTTCTTGTTTCTCTGACTGTACTAACATGCAGAAGTTTAAATGTAATGTGAACATACCTCGCTGTTCCATTCCTGATAGTCCCCTGTTAGACATGATCCAAAATAGTAGCCCTTACATCCAAGTGGCAATATGCCTTACATGGGGTAAAAAAGAGTTACCCCCCCCCCCAGGTTTACGAATAGGTACCAACTTTATGTACAAGTATAACTGGCAACAGACTAGCATTCTGTAACAGATTCTGTTGAATATTGCAAAACCAAACTCAAGCATCACTTATCCTATTATCCTTTAAAAAAGGAAATGCTTTCATATATGAAATGTTATTTAATCCTCAAATGTAAAAATAAAAAAAGTCATACCTAAGAAAACCGTTATTCTCAATATCAGAGTGTCTTTTTTTTATTTTGATTGTTTATAAATTGTTTTTCTCTTTGTTATTAAAGAGCTCGGAACTGAAAACCTTAAAGTCTGTCTTAAAATAATTGAGGCTTATGTACTGCTGGGACCCAAAGAATTCATGCAGGTGAGTTGGGATTTCTTGTCTCAAAAGGTTTTGTTGCTCTTCATATTCAGCTACTTGTATTGTTATCCTCACTGGAGCAATTTTACAAGTAGGTGCAAGTCCACAATTCAACCTAATTAAAAAAAAAAATACAAACATTGATCTAATATTATTTTTTTTTATAGAAAATCATTTAAATTTCTTTTACAATTTTTAGCAATTAAAGGGCTTAATTTGATCTCTTTCTGAAGAGGTTGTGAAGAGGGAGGTAACCAATGATGAAATTTAAATATGCTGGAGAGAGAAAGAATTCTGTTTGCTTTTCCATAAATTTCATTAAAAAAAAAATTAAAATGTTTTTTTTTTCATTTAGTTAAAAAAAACAATGACATGAATTTTGGAATCTAACATTTACATTCCGTGATGGGCATGTATATCGTGAAGATTTTTCTGTGTTTTTGCTTTTTAAATAGGTCAAATTCTGGACTTGTACTGAAAAGTAATTTGTTTATTAATATCTCTCAGATTATATATATATTAACTTTGGGATGATTAATCGGAATCAAAACAATTGGAACTTTTGCAGGTATTGGAATCAGAAAAAATTTTGCCATTTTTCTGATGCCAAAAACGATTTCTTTAATTATCTTCTTTTTTATTTTTAACTTAATTTTGTTTAAAACAGAATCGTCCACTGTTTGTAGTAATAAATATTTATTGATTTTAAATTAATAAAATAATAAATATTCATTGAGAAAAATATTAGAATCATCCCATCACTAATATATATGTTGGTTTTTAGTTCTTAGCAATATATTTAATCTTAATTAATCAATTATATGTATGCTAGCAGGACCTTTGGGAATTTTACGGGATAAGAAATATATTTAATCATAATCTAATAAAAACAGTGTAATAAAACCTTAAATATCCTTCTCCATCGAAGGCTGACCGGCTCAGTTTTTGAATGTTCATATCGGAACTACCCCTATCCTCTGTTTAAAAAGTCTGCATGCACTATAACATCCAACTTTACTGATTGGTTAACCCTCGACATAAACAGCTACATACATTCCAAAAAATTCCAACTAAAACCAAACAGTCAGCCATGATACACCCCTGAATGTGCTGCCAAAATTGCGCAAAGAAACCACTACTTCAATTGCTTTAAACATAAAACAATGTTTTAAAACTAAAGTTGCGTTTAGAACTGCAAGCAATCATTGCAAAAGGATTATAGAAAACACAAGCGTCATGTGCTCAGTCCATCAAGTTCAAAGTAGAATAACAGGTTTGGTTCCCATGAGTTTTGGTGAATAACAACCAAGATTCACAACAAATGTGCATCCTCTGTCCCGACCATCATCACTTGGCCTGAGGTGATTTCGTCAGCATCTGACAAAAATCAAACTTTTTATCAAAAACTTTGCATCAAACTCAACTCTATGCGATGAGGGCCACCTGCCTCCTAAATTTCCTCCCAAAACAAAAAATAATCTGAGTGACATTCATGTATCTGTTCGTGATGATGTCACACTCATCAAGGAGGTTGATGCCAACAAAGCAACTGGTACTGGCATTCCAGCCATAATACTCAAAAATCTGCAACTGCTTGCGTCATTCTACTGCTCCATAAGGTATATCATTCCTCTCTACCCGTATAAGAGCCAAATACAAAATGGAGTACTGTTGACACATCTGGCTCAGAGTACTCTATCCTGCCTCGACAAAGTTGAAAAATGGCTACGAAACCTAGTAGTTGATACCTCTCCTTCCTGCAACCTCTTTTCCAAAGAAGAGATGTTGCAAGCCTGTCTTTGCTTTATCATTACTTTCATGATAAATGCTCATCCAAGCTTCAATCTATGCCCCCCCCCCACCTCTTCACTGTGTAAGTTTTCATAATAACACTTGCTTAGCTATTTAACAATTTCCTTCACTCTATCGGTGCTTAAATCTAAATGCAAATTCCATAAATATAGTTTCTTTCCTAGAACTGATTACTTGTGGAATGCTGTTCCGATGGGCTGCTTTCCAGCTGACTACAACATGGTTGTCTTCAATTTCAATGTAAACAAGTTCTTGCTGAGCCGTCCCCTTAATCAAATTCTACCCAATTTTCACCAACGATCACTACGCTGTTGTCTCATGGATCACCATACACATTAGCCCTTATCCTCAAGTGGCTTTTGGACCTTGATAAATGGTGACTTCCTTTAAAAAAAAAAAAAAAAAAAATCAAATGTTTCGATAAAACTTATATTTTTCTGGATAGTGCAAAAAATTACATTTTTGAACAGAAAAATCAATAAAACACAGCAGATATGAGTTCATAAACATTCCTATGAAATAGTGTCCATTGTATTTTAAGTGTACAGCTGACCTAAATGAGATAAATTAATAAGTACTAATGAATACTTAGAAAGTAATATTGTGCTACATAGTTCAATACAAATAATAAAATAAAGAGATCACCTTAAATTTACTTCTTCAGTCCAGCACCTCTTGGCAGACAATGTTCTTTTTTTTTTTTGTCCTGCTACTTTCGAATGTTTTTTTTTTTTTTTTTTTGTCCTGCTACTTTCGAATGTTTTTTTTTTTATTTTGTCCTGCTACTTTCGAATGTTTTTTTTTTTTTTTTTTTTTGTCCTGCTACTTTCGAATGTTTTTTTTTTTTTTTTTTTTTTTTTTTTGTAACGTTTTGCTGACTTCTTTCTTCAGTGAAGAACTGCTGCACATCGAAATAGAGTTCCTTTCTCATAACACTACAAAAATAATCATATATTGTAATGACATTTGAAAACAAGACTATACCAAATGGAGGTCACTGTCATTCTTATCCAGGCTTGTCAGATTTACCATTTTTAAAATAGTTTAGCACTCAAAAGTTCTATTTGGCATTTTTCAAAGCGTAATCTATAAACTAAAAAAGGAATAAGCAGAATATTACATCTATCCACACATATATATATATATATATATATATATATATATAGATAATATGCATATATTGTATATGTAAACTAAAGTTGATCTAATTCTTAATTTTTGTCATCAATATGCTTCTTACTACAAAATCACGATTTGATTCTGATTCATAAATTTTAAACTGTTCAGAATGTTAAGAATTTTAAAATTTAATTTGAATGAATTCCTTTCAGAAAAAAAAATTATTTGAATGCAAAAATTATTTTATCTATCATTTTTTTTTTATACAAGGGAGGTAATTCGTGATATTTGGAAATTAAAGATTTATTTCCCTTTGGAGCAAAAGAAAAGAAAAAAAAATTAGAAATAAAACCTGCCATAGTCTAAAAAATAAAATAGCAAAACTAATTAAAAATTAAGTATGGATACAATTCACATTAAGTTTAGAGCGAAAACCAAATACTTCAGCTCTATTCATTTTGTATGAACCCGCATACATACAGCATAATCACACTGACACACCAGTTCCCGTTAAATCACCAAAGTTAAGCATCGTTCAGCCCGGTCAGTACTAAAATGGGTTACTATTTGGGAATACCAGGTACTGTATGTGTATTCCACTTGACATTGTTTCCTGTCATCCTGAACTTCTTGCGACTGGAATCAAACAATGCCGATTCCCATGTGGTTGTAGATTGTGCAACCCTTGCTTCACAATTCTGCGCATGTCATCCATCATCTCTCCAAAATGATTAGATGAGCCCCTTTTTTTTTTTTTTTTTTTTTTAAATTACATTTTCACCCCAAACAAGGCACTTTGCCACTTTGGTGTAGGGGCTGCTATCAGGGGCAACAACTACTGGGGTACTATGTAGGGATTTGGGCAGCAAGATGTCGATTCACGTTACACTTGAACTTCTGCACGTCAGTACAGTTGGGGAAGCAGGGACCTGGAATGGAATTCCAAAGTCTAGCGGTTCTGGGGAAGAAACTACTGGAGTAGAAGGATCTTTTACATTTAGGGATCTCTACAGTGTGAGGATGGAATTTAGCTGCCTGTCGGGTTTGTCGAGGGTGTTCATTCCAACGAATGAACATCTATGAATCAGATGATTCTATTGTTGGCATTGATATTTTTCTAGTTAGAATTCTTTCTAAAAAGACGCCACTTACAGGAGTGGCCACATAAATGAAAGTGTTTCTCTTGATTGAACTGAATTCAAACCAGTCACACCCAGATTGTCAATCTGCATCGTAAAACGTTAAGCCAGCATGACGTATACACCAGCTAAAAATTGAACAAAAAATTTTATAGATAGGCTTAATTTCTGAGAAAATATACCATTTTTGGATTCCTTGGGTAAAAAAAAAATTACCTGAGTGAATTTTCAGTCCTATCATTTTCCAAACTGAAAATGTTCAAGAAAATGTAATAATTAAAATGTTGCCTGGCTGACATCTTGTATGATTCCTGAAAAATGTTCAAAATCGGCAACTGCTTGGTGTTACATGTTCAAGTGTTCAGGATTTCTTAGTTTTTATGACATCTGTATTGCAAGTTACTATAAAATCTGATATAGGATTTAAACTCTGGATGATTTCACATTGAATTAGTTCCATATTTCTAGTTGGAATTCTTTCTAGAAATTAGGTACTTACAGGAATGACTACATAAGTGGAAATGTTTCTCTTGAACAAACTGAATTTGAACCTAACATACCCAGATTATCAGCTGTTGTTGAGTCATCATCAACTAAACACCTGCTAAAAATTGGACAGAAATTTCATGAATTTTTATCTTAAAATTGAAAAAACAACACTATTACAGAGAATCAAAATGTGTGTGACCATTTCGTGTATGTCTCGCAAAGGCTTCTTTCACACACGCTCCAGGAGGGGGGTTATGATCGCTTAGAACTGTTTATATAGCCCCTAGATAATAATATCTACAATTTGGGAACGCGGATCGCCTTTACATTTATTTACGTCGACTTTTATGAGATTTGCGCTACTTCGCTCTGTCCCCTGTTTGTCCTGCTTTTTAGTATAAATAAAGTGAAACTAAATTCACAGACGTGTTCTCGGCATCGCGCCGGAAACGTCCAGAAGCAATTAGCTTTGATCAATGTGGGGCCAAACTCCTCTTATATCAGACAATTGCTATTCAATCTGGACAATGGGGAGCAGGTTTCTCCCTCCCCAACATCTGTTGGGGAAAAAACCAGTCAAAGTTGGGTAAACAAACCCAAACGCTGCCTCGCAGCAAAAGTTAACTGCGTGACTTCTATTTGACCTCATTAATTAGGTCAACTAGAAGCAGCAGAGTTAACTTTTATTGCGGCCACCTGTTTTTAATACTTAAATAAATAAATTCAAACATGTTTCTGTTGTATGTCACGGTAGCCCAGTGTTTAGCGTCGCACATTTTTTTTTTCACACTTTAATTTCCAACTTTGCTTCAAGGGTTCGGGTTCAATCCTCATACTCACCTACCAAAATATTTTTTTCATTTTAACCCCACCCACCCCCGGTGTTTTGATTTACCCAAAACCACACGCACCTCCAAACACCCGGGCAACGCCGGGTACCCCCTGGCGAGTTAAAAATAAAAACAAAAATGAGTAAAATATTTGTCTCTGGCTACATAATTCTTGAGTCTAAAAAGAAACAAGCAAAAAAAACCCTAAAAATCTCAGTTCTTCTCCAGAATTTCCCCTACATTAAAAAAAAACAAAAAAAAAAACAAACATAAAGAAAACAATTGTCTGGTGTGTGCACCTGTCATGGAATGAAAATGTCATATTCCAAAAATCATGTAAATTGATCAAATAGTTTTTTTATTATGAAAATCTAATTTTTTTACTCCGCCGTCTTGAATAAATAAAGGAAGATCACTTGATTCAAACTTCCAAGATGTTTTTGTATTTATTTCAGCATTGTAAAGGCTACAATTTGCCATTAATTGCTAAAAATTTATAAAAAAAATATAATTTTCTATAAAAAAATTTGGTCAATTTACATGATTTTTAAAATATGATTTATTCTGTTCCTAACGAGTATATACATCAAAAAGACTTTCTTTATTTTTGTTTTTTAATGTAGACCCCCTTCCCCAACACATTAAAATAAAAAATACAGAAAAATCTCGACAAACCACCAAAATCTTTCATGATTTTTGTATTTTATTTCAGAGATTTTCCACTGAACTTGTTCTTTCACTTTCCAATTTAATCACAGACCTTAGGACAGAAGGTATTCTTATGATTCTAAAGGTCAGTATTCTTTCTTTCTTTTTTTTTTTTTTATCTCTATGCACAAAATTATCTCATCAAATTATCATGCATGTGTAAAAACTGTGATACAACACATCTAGGCAAGATTAGGTTCAAGGTTCTCAAGATTCATACTAGAATTTTACTGTACTTGTGCAGTATAATTTGATTTCAAATAAATGCATTTTAGGTAAAAACACGATAACATGCTTAGAATTAGTAAAAATACCAAAAATTATTAAAAAATGAGTAGAAAAAAAAAAAGTAAAAATAAATTTATTGAATTATAAATTAGTTTCTTGAATTAATTTTGAAGAGTTAAAATCTAGAGGAACTAATATCCACCATTTCAAAATAGAAAATGACAAATTGCTAATTTTTTTTTATAAAAAAAATAGTTCTATCAGATCTATTCAATCATTTTTTTTTTGTAATTTTTACTAATTGAATTTTGAATCTTTTGGTAATATTGTAATATAAAATCATTGAATGAGTATGTTTCATCATGTTTGCTTTGTATTTTTTTTTTTTATGGCAATTGCTCCAATCAAGGCAAAAAGTCAATTGATGTAAGGAGTTTAAAAACTGGAATAAGTGTTAGATGAAATAGATTTTGACCCAGAAAACAGCAGTTCTTTTCTCTTTATAAGAAACATCTCTCCTGGAATGTGAGGACTAAAGGATAAGGGAAGCGAGAGTTATACGGCTGCTGAAAGTCAATCCACCGTCAACTTTCTACCCTTCTTTCTGCATGAAAGAAAAGGATAAACTTTCACAACTTGAGCCATGACCAGTAAACACTTTATTAATTCTATCTCGGATTAAAACCGTTTGCCTAGGATCAATGCAGTTTAAATAGTGTCAGGTTTAGGTGGTAATTGACTTCCAGTCATCTGTTTTGGATCACAGAATTATGTAAGGTCAACATTAGTATGTTTCATGTACATGTATACATTTGTAGCTTGACTAATTGTCGATGTAAATAGATGTTTGTAATTCATGAATCTGTTGAATTTGCTTGTTTAAATTAAAAAAAAAAAAAAAAAAAAAAAAAAAAAGACAATGTATAATTATGTGGTCAGTCTGAAAGTTTTTTTCTTTTTTTTTTTTTTTTTTTAATTGGATATTAATGCAATTCATTTTCTATTTGGAAATTATAAATTTCTGTGATGTATCTAATTGACAAACAGCAATCATGTTCAACTATGGCTTTCACTTAGTCGCTGTTAATTATCTTTGGCCGGCCAGAGTGAGCACAAATTTGAAAAATGTATATAAAAATAAATTTCTAATTCATTCTAATCAGTGATACATTTTTTTTTCTAATGCTTATCATCTGATGAAAAGACTTTATCCTTGAAAAATCTATGAGTAAAGGATTTTTCTTTATTATAATTCTTAAAATTTTTGATATTATAATTTCTTCAATTTTTATTTTCATCAATTTTTCTCATTTTTGTCCTACATTTTTAAATATAGAATTGAATGTTTAAATGGACTTTTTAGATTATGTTTTTAATATGAGCTTCCAATTTATTTCATTGTTTTCTGATATTTTCTTTTCAGGTTGTTGAACTCGTCTTCCAGTCATTCCCTCTGGAAGGGCCTCAAGTATTCAAACCATTGCTCTCTCATATTTTTAAAACAACAATCGAAAACACGGTAAGTCATCCTAACTTTATGGCAAACAGTGATAGGAGATAAGGTGGCATTTTGCCAATATTAGTCATTAAGACATCCCGTGGCTTGGAGTTTCTCGACAGTAATTAGTTTGAGTTCGTGGAGACAGAAATTTGGTCATGATCCTTTTTGTCTCCATCTTAAACCATATATCAGAAAGTTACCTGGTTGGCGGAAGTTTCTTTCACTTCCGCTGCCTCATCTCACCCCACTTTGACATCATCTAATGCTACCGTAGAAAAGTTTATCTAAGCCTTAGAAATATCACTCCCTCTTTGTTGAAGAAAAAATGTTTATCAAGTTTTTTTGTTTTTTTTTTTCAATTTTGTTGGATTCAAAAAAAAAAAAAAGAATATATATTACAGTAAATGCAAGAAAACCAAAAAAATTGCAAAAACAAAAATGATTGCTTTTCTGTTTAATTTTGTTCAATTTTGTTGACCCCCCCCCCCCAAAAAAAAAGAAATGGTAAAAGACAAAAAATACAACTTACAAAAAAATACAACAGAAATTGTTATGGTAGGTTATTGTTTCTTTTTATTTTAGTGATTTTTTTTCTGTTGATTTTATTATATTTCACTGTTTCCTTCAGTATTTTTTTGAGTGGTGTTTGTTACACTTTGATAATCGTGAAGCTTGGCAAAACGCAGCGGTTAATGTCATGTTCCGAGCAAAGGCGATCGGACGTTGAGTTATGTCTGGTTCAAATTGTGCACAAGTACCATGGTTATTTCCTTGCGTAAAAAATTCTACTCCTCCAAATTCATGATGAATGCCAAAAATAAATTATAAAAAGTTATTAAATTGTCCACAAAGACCCATGGCACTTGATAAAATTACGGTATAAGTTACACTCTTCTGAAGATTAAAGGTTCAATCTTCAGTGTGAATGACACTCAAAATACAGTTGCAAATTACTTTTTTACCCAGTCATGCTACTTCCGTCGATTAAATAAAGGCTGCTGTTTGAAATTGTGTGTAAATTTCAGAATTTAAGAAGGTAAATTTGAAGAAGGTTGGAATTTATATGAATGAAAACTTTGTGCAAATAACAATTAAGATGAGAACAGTTGTTGAAAGAATTCAAATAATATAATTGTGTTTTGACTTTACCGTCAATATTAAAATGTAATTCCCCATCTTATTTTTTCTTCCAGGAATTTGTGACTGTGATTGCAATGCAGATCTCAATCTTGTGCCGTGTTCTGTTGCAAAATAATGAATTCTTTTGGTCTTTCCTTGAACAAGTGTCGGCAGAAACAGATAAAGCGGTAAGAAAAAAAAAATGCATGGTTTATACTTATTTTCTATTCATGTTGAAAGGTTCGTAATTAGCTGAATGGATGTCATTATGGATTATGAAATTAGTGATGTGAGGTTCAAATTCTCTCGTATTTATTGTGTTGTGCACATTCTTGTTTTATTAATAAACCTTCTTATAGACTAACATCAACATCAGGGGTTGTATCCACAAATGACAACAATGGATATATCCACGCCTACGGAAAACCAAAATTGGTACAAAAGTAATCACCATATTTTAACTTGTACAAACATTTTGGTGCTTGTCCAGAACTTCTATGTTATCTGTGATAGAAAATTGTTCACTAAAAAATTATGTAAATTGATTAAGTAGATTTATTTTTAAATAGTAAAAAAAAAAAAACTCAAATTTTTTGGCCAAATGAACAAAAATAATATTGTGACAGTATTTTGAAAACAAGGGAGATAACTCCTAATAAAATCTGTATAATTTTAGAAAGCCATTTTAACATTGCAAAAACTCAAATTCTCTTAAAAATGATTTTCTTTATAAAAATAAAACGGCACAAGAGCATGATTTTTATTTTTTTCATTTTTGAAGAAATTCTTTGAGGGAGAGAGATCAAAACAAAATCCCTATCTAAAAATGTCAGATTTGCATAACTTTTAGTTAAAAACAAAACAAATATGCTAAAGTAATACAATAACACAAAATTATACATTATCTAAGCATGTATTGAATTGAAATAAAATTAAGAAAAATTTGTTTTCTTGATCAAAGGAAAAAAATCACACACATTCGAAAAATGACTGTTCAAAACTATTTATAAATTAAAAAAATTATACATTTTCATATGACAACTTTCATTCATTTCAGAATTTCCTTAATTTTATTGTTGAGATAATTAGTGTTTTATTTGTTTTTAATGTTTTGTTTTTCACTAAAAATCATGTGAAACTGACATTTTTGGATATGGTATTTTTTAATTGTTTTCCCCCTCAAAAGAATACTTCATAAACGAAAATAAAAATTAAAACAAAAAAAACAAAAAGTAATGCACAAGTACCAATAAAACTACTTGATTAATTTATGTAATTCTTGGGATACAGTATTTTCTGTTCATCACAGGTACATGCATCGTACAGATTTTTCTCTATTTTTTTTATTTTTTAACCCTTTGGACTATGGTCCAATTAAGCAATAATTAGTCAAAAAGACAATAGGCAATCAGCAAAAATATTCCTTAATGTATTATTAAAAGGCTGAAATATCTGCCGTGTTTGGCAGATATTTCAGCTGTACAGGGTTGGAAAGGTTAATATAAGGGGAATTCTGTAGAAGGACTAACAATTCTATTCAACTCATAAAATTTTATGTATGAACGATTATTTATGTCTTTTTTCTTTGTTCTTTTCTAGAGTATTCCATTGCTTGGTATCTTGCTTGACTTGTGGTTTGAAAAAATTGATTCCATAACGCAACCAGAGCGAAGGAAACTGGCTGCCTTGGCAATATCTTCACTGCTTACAGTTAACCTTAGGTAAGTCATCATCTTGCCATTCCTATTTTTATAACTTACGATTACTGATCTATATAATAATTTTATGTTTGTGTGTACGTTATCACTCTACCTCTTTTTAGAAAAGATGATTCTGCTTGATCGCTGAAGATATAATGCGGAAAGTTTTATTTTTCTGAATTTTGGAGAATTTGTACTGTTTGGACTACTGTTCTCCTCACACAATATTTCAGTCGTAACTTCTAACTATCTTTCAAGTGTATCTTGTCAAACTCGTGAATCTGCAAAGAATTTCTATTGGAATCTTTTCTTTAATAATCTGCAGGTATAGTACGCTCTTGTTTCATCAGCTATTACCGAGTAAAAGTTCTTAGTAACTTGCAATTGTATTTTGAGTATTGTCCACACTGAGAATTAAACCTTCAGCATCTAAAAGAGTGTAACTTACAACTGAATTTTACCAAGTACCTTATCCACTACACCACGGGTCTGCAAGTCGTCTAAATAATTGGCAAAAAAAGTAATATAATTGGCATAATATAAGCCAAAAAAGTAATTTATCAATATCATAATCTGCTCTTTCCTTTAGTTAATCCATACGACTTGAAAAAGGCTAAATACAAAAAAAAGGACAAATTCATGAAATTTGGCTTTAAAAAGGCCAATCTGGCAACCCTGGACAAGAATAAGAAAGTGACCTCTCTTTGATTTAGTCTTGTTTTTGAATATCTTAATAATATATGATTATTGTTTTAATGGCGTGAGAAAGGAACTGGTAGTAATTTCAGTGTGCAACGATTCTTTACTGAAGAAAGAAATGTGTGAAATGTTATGTTTAAAAAGAAAAAAAAAGGGAACATTCAAAAGAAATAGGGGAAAAGAACATTGTCTGCCAATAGGTGCTGAACTGAAGAGTAAATTAAAAATTATCTCTTAGAATGTAATGTTATTATTTATATTGAACTATGTAGCACAATATTACCTTTTTTAGTACTTATCTCATTTGGGCCAGTTCTTTATATGAAGTACTATGGACACTATTTTTATAGAAATGTTAATAAACTCATATTCGCTGTGTGTTTTTTTTTGTCCAAAACTAATTTTTGGTGCTATCCAGAAAAATATCAGCTTTATCAAAATATATTTGATTGGTGAAGTAATATTGTGTTACATAGTTCAATAGAAATAAGAAAATCACATTGTAAGAGACAATCTTTAATTTACTGCTTCAGTCCAACACCTCTTGGCAGACTATGTTCTATTTTTTTTTAATGTTTCCTTTTCCTATGTAAAATTTTGTGGAATTTTTTTCTTTGAAAAGTTGCCACATGTCGAAATTACTACTAGGTAATTTCTTACACCATTACAACACTGATCACATGATATTCAAAAACGAAGCTACATCAAAGGGAGGTAACTGATATCCTTGTCCAATGTTGCCAGATTGGCCTTTAAGTCAAAATTTTGTGAATTTGGCCTTTTGAAGCAGTTTACACTTTTTTAAAGTGTAATGTATGGACTAACTAAGGAAAGAACAATCAGAATAGAATCTAGGATATTGTTCTCTCAATCATCTGAGGAAGTTAATCTGAGCATTGCTTAAATATCATCTCTTCATATAATCTGTTTAAATTCACTAATATTTAAGAACTTTTTATGTTTTAATACAGTGTTTATTTTTTAACATACTTTTGGTCTACAGATGTTTATTGAGATATTAAATTGCAATCACTTTCACAAAATGTGTTTAAGACATTTATTTTATGTGATAATTTTAGTTAAATACAATTATTTTTTATGACATTGTTTTCTTTTCTCATTTTTTTTTCTCAGTCCAGTGACATCAAGATTTGGTAATATTATAAATGTCTGTGTGGAAGTTCTGCATGACATCTGCCGAGCAGACTGTGATACTGGCAATCAAACAGAGTAAGAAATATCCCCCACTTTTTGTTTGTTTGTTTGTTTGTTGTCATATCAGTGTTAAAAAAGATGTGAAATAAAGGATGTAAATTTCCAGTGTTATGTTTTTGATAATTTTTTTAGTTTTTTTTTTTTTTTTTTTTTTTCAACAAAAGTGTGATTAAAGGTTGTTTACATGTTCCATGCACAGCATAGTTCAGAAAAATGCATACCAATGCAAAACCACTAAAGAAATGCAATTATTTTTAAATATGGAAAAATTTGAATCAAAACCTAAAATTGTGGTCAGTGTTTTGTGATCTGGAGGGGGGAAGGCACATGTTTGCCCCGTGTTTTAGATTGTTTTCAATGAATCTGTTTAAACTGATAAAAATTCCTTTGGACTAAAAATATACATTTTGCAGAAAGTAATTTTTGCTGTTTTAAAAATTCATTTTGAGGCCACTTTGTAAAATGGACATTAAACTGATGTTGATGATGATGACCAGAAACGTTAGTTTCTGGTTTTACATAACATCTGTGGTGTTGATAGTGAGCAATTTATTTTGCGTACTATTTCTGTATCATGGCACATGTTGAACCTAGCTCTGGTCTACCAGTCTACCGTGTTTGCTACTGATCTCGGGACTGGCTGTCTATCTTTTTTTTTTTTTTTTTTATACATGATAGTCACCACTTATCAAGGCCTGGAAGTCACTCTGAGATAAAGGTTATTGCGTGTACAGTAATCAATGGGATATCATAGTAATCGTTAGTATTGGAGATTTGATAAAGTGTCCTTCTTAAGGGGGGGGGGTCATCAGGAATTTGTTTATGTTGGACTTGAAGACATCCATATCTGGACTGCTATGGACTGTCATGCATCCATTCTGCGTTTATCCGGTACACTGTATGTTCTACGAGAACAACCAGCTCAATTTATCGTAGGTGAATGTCACCTCAAGTGGTTGGTTGTTTTCTTAAAACAAGTTGGCCCAAACCCAGAAACACTTGGTTGCAAAGAAATAGTCGAGACAGTTGGCTATGCAAATGGATTTTTCTAAACCTATAAAATGCTTGGTTGCGAACGAATAGTTGCGGCAGTCAACTTATCCATGTCACAAATTTTTTCGCCGAATCATCGACTACATTTGCATAATTTAATAATAGAAGTGGATAAAATTTTCTGTTTATCAGTTTTTGTCATCTGAACTTGTTGTGTTAACATGTTGGTGATTCTCTCTAATAACCCTGTTTGGTGTTTTTGTCTTCCTCTTCTGTTATCTCTGTTATTCCTATCCGTTTCTCATGATCTAAAGATTGACTTGACTTGCGGCGATATTCATCCAGAATAGCTTGAGCTAGCTCCTCCCGTAAAACATACAGGGTCCGCAAATCGAGCATGACAAAATGGTGATAGGCAGCCAGTTTTGTAACCAGCGACAAACGCAGTGGACTGGAGCTAGGTTTGACGTCATCTTAGATATCTTTAGCGCGCTTCCTGGGCATCTTCGCTAACCTTGAAGTGGAATTCCTTTTAACAGACTCAAAAACACTTTCGAAAGGAATTCTTATTTTTAATACAACAATGGTGAGAAGTGTTTATTTTCATCAATTTAAAAACTTTTGTCAGTAGCAAATAGTGTAATTTCAACAATGCTCTTCTAACTTGAGTCAAAAAGGAGTCCTGGTTCATTCCTGGGTTTTGTGTTATCCAACCCCTGAAGGGATGTCATTGAAATTTCTCTCTTTTTAGATGTAGCTTTTTGTTATAAATGCAAAACTTTAGTAAAACTTTACCAACATGCAAAAATTCAAATGTAATATAAACAAGCAACTTGCTGCACAACTCCCCACTTAGATGTTTCCTATAAATCTGGCCTCTAATTCAGTAGCCTCTTAAGTCTCAGTGACTATATGCTTTGTTCGAATTGAAGAAAAGTAAACAAACCAAGACCTGTCAAAACTGCCTTCATGTTTTTTTTTTTTGATATTGAAATTGATTTAAACAAATTTACAAACGTTAAAAACAGATTTATGTTGTTGCAGTTTATATGACGAGCCTAAATCTTGAGATGGATCCTAACAATGATAAATAACTTTTCTTTTTTTTTTTTTCAGTTGCCTTGTGATTGAAGAAGATGAAGAAGTCTTAAACAGTGATGATGATCTCGACACCGAACATGACAAAAGGAAGCACATGGTAGTTGAGCCTTTATTTTTATCGCCCCCCCCACCCCATCTTTTTAAAAAAATTTTTTTTTTATCTATGAAGATGTTGCCTTGTTTTTTAATTTTTGACGTGATGCTTTATAATTTGGTTGTCGTATAGATATGTCTCACAACAGATAAAGGTGTTGATTATTAAAGAAAGAAAATTACTTGCATGATTAGAGTATCCTATATCTTTACAAAGTTACAGTTGGCCCATGCATCAAGTATTGCCACCACATCTTGGCTGGTGTATCTACCACTAGTCTCTCCCTCGTTCAAAAACGAGTCTCTATCCTAATAGGGCCCACACTTTCAACCAAGCTCCAACCCCTGTCCCATCATTGCAATATTGCATCCCTGTGTTTGTTTTACAAGTACTTTAATGGAATGTGCTCTGATGAATTAACATCACTTGTGCCCCCTCGATGTACATACTCTTGACAAGCAGCAAAATCTCACTCCTTCATTATAGAAATCCTTAGATGCCGGAAAGTCTTTTGCTTTAATAGTTTTTTTTCTTTTGGATTGTTAGACTTTGGAATTCCCTCCCTGTTTTCTGTTTTACTGACTGTACTAACATGCACAAGTTTAAATCTACTGTGAACAGATACCTCAGTGCTCAACTCCTCCCATCCCCTGTTAGACATTATCTCTGGTAGTTGCCACTTATATCCAAGTGACAATATGCCTTGTTTGAGGTGAAAAAAATAAATAAATAAATAAGTGGCCATTTTTCTGAATGTTAAAAGTTCAATCTTTACTTCAGGCGATAATAACCAAAAATAACAATAATTAATATTTCTATGTTGATATGGCCGACAGAATAAGAAAATCTACCACTTTTTTTTTTAAAGGGTTTAGTTTTCAATTGTCTTGGTTTCTGAATTTGACTAAAATCTCCAGATCAAAAATGTCAAATTGACTGAAATATGAAAATTTGACATAAAAAAGTTTGATAAATTTTTTTTTTTTCTAAATTAAAAAAAATTTCCTTTGCATTCTAGACAGCGCTTTCTATTCTTTACAAAAATCATTGGCTTTCGTCTTGCAACACAGCATCGCAAATTAAATTCCTCCAATCTGTTAACTGTAGAAAGAGAGCACTTTTTAACAAGATTACACTGTTGTTGGATTTGGGGAGCTGTTTCAAATGTGTTTCTGAGGCTGCGGATCTTGATAGCATTGTCTTTCCTGTAAGAAGTAATTCTAGGATGACTAGTTTTAGGGGCATTGCGAACACTGTTGGTGTTTTGTTATTTTTGCACAGTCATTCATACTGTTTTCTAACACTGTATTTCAATCTGCGGCCGATTTCTTGATTTCATAAACCAGAAAGGTGCAGATTAATGAGCTCTGACGTTCACAAGAGAGACTCGAGGTGTATGGACTAAATGTTACGTTGCATAATCTGGGAACAACAACAATTACGATTAGAGATGCTTAAAGGTGGATATTTTAAGCTGGTTTTAAGCTCATTTGTTGCTGCAGAGTTTCTCTCTGCCTTCTTGATTTGAAGCTAATTTTTTAAATTGACATGAACACAAGGATACTTCAATTAAAAGTCAAATATGAACATGTAAAATTATAGAAGAATAAAAGGTGAATAAAATGAGGCTAGGTTGTTTAAACAGTTACGTTCAATTTTAGTTTAAATTTGCAGTTTTTGAAAAATTAAGTGCGGGCTTTCGTTTTGGCAGTACTGTGTGTAATATATAAATAAATTTATTTAGTAACAAGAAAACAAAACAAAAACGATCTGTACCTAAATTTTACCGGTTCTTGTCCAAAATTCCTCTATATTAAAGACAAAAATAAAGAAAATTCTGTATAATGTACGTATTTGTGACAAAATGAAAATACCATGTTCCAAAAATCGTGTTAATTGATCAAATAATTTTATTTTCAAATTCGGAGGATTGACAGTCTAGTCCACCATTAACAAAAATAAATCACAAGGGAGAGAACTCAACAATAATTCATACTTTTCTAGGTTTATGTTGTAATGCCTACGGGTTCCCACCAATTGTTTAAAATGATTTTCTTTATAAAACAAAACTACTTGAACAATCTGAGAAAATAGACCACATCCTGTCTGCACACCCCTCGGCTAACATCCACATCTGTGGTGACTTCAACGTCCATAACGTGAAATGGCTGACCCACTCAAATAAGACGGACGATGAGGGGAGGTTCTGTCATGATTTTTCTATTGCTTATGACCTCACTCAGATTGGTTGCGAGCCCACCCGTGTGCCCGATACTAGAGGTCAATATGCAAGCCTCCTAGACCTTTTTCTCTCAACTTCCCCTGAGCTATGTTTATGTTCCGTTCTTTCTCCTCTAGGATCCTCCAACCACTCCGTCGTATCAGTTAAGATAAAAATGAAATGTAATAAGTCCCCAGACGTACCCCTCCACCGTACTGTATACCGATACTCCATGGCTCCTGACTGGGATAGCTTCCGTACATTTATATCTGATCTACCTCTGCATTCCATGTTTAAAAAGGTTGTATCCTCTATAGTATTAGACCTGATCGAATGGTTAATTGTAGGCATAGACCGATTCGTACCATCTAAAAAATTCCAACAAAAACCTAACAGCCAGCCATGGTTCTCCCCAGAATATGCTGCTGCTATCGCACACAGAAATCACTTTTTCCATAGCTACCAACGTAATAGATGCACTGAGACTAAAGCTGCTTTCAGGACTGCCAGCAACCACTGTAAAAGAGTAATAAAAAATGCAAGAGAGCTATATGCCCAGTCTGTTAAATCCAAAGTAGCTGATCAGTGGCTTGGTTACCACCAGTTTTGGCAAATAACAAATAGGATCCTGAACAGAAGTGTGCGTTCTATCCCAACCATTATCAATGGACCAAAGGTCATCTCGTCAGCGTCAGACAAGGCCAAACTATTTGCCAAGAACTTTGCAGCTAATTCTACCCTATGCGACAAAGGCGATCAATTCCCCATATTTCCTCCTATAACACAAAACACGCTAGGTAACATACAGATATCTGTGCATGAGGTCGCCAAACTAATCAAGAACCTTGATTCCAGTAAAGCAACTGGCTCTGACGGCATCCCAATTATAGTGTTAAAAAAGCTTCAACCAGAACTTGCTCCCATACTTACAAAACTGTTTAAGCGTTGCCTTAAGGAGAAGTGCTTTCCAACACCCTGGAAAACCTCATCAGTATACCCTGTATTTAAGAACTCAGGTGATAAGTCATCTCCCTCTCAGTACAGACCAATAAGTCTCCTGTGTGTCATGAGTAAGTTGCTGGAATCCATATTAAATAAAGAAGTAGTCAACCACAACAGAAGTAACCTTCTTAGTGACACGCAATATGGTTTCCGTTCTGCAAGATCTACAACAGATGTGCTAACGGTTATATCTCATAGGATTAGTGAATCTCTTAACAAAGGCTTCCTTTCTAGGGCAATTGCTCTTGACATATCAAAGGCCTTCGACAAGGTATGGCAAAAAGACCTACTTCACAAGATTTCCAGCTACGATATAACTGGAAATGTTCTCTCTATCATGAAATCATTTCTCTCTGATAGGCTCATAAGAGTAGTGGTTGATGGACAAAAATCAGAGGCCTGCAGTATTAATGCTGGAGTCTCTCAAGAGTCAATCCTGGGCCCAACTCTCTTCCTGATCTACATCAATGATCTTCCTAAACACATACTTAAATCATTCATTGACATCTATGCTGATGACATGATCATCTACGACAACACATCAAAGGCTGTAAATGACAAAGCTCTCTCTGATTCTCTCTCCTCTGATCTCGAGCGTGTGGTTCAGTGGGGGAAGACGTGGCTGGTTACCTTTAATGCATCTAAGACCAAACTCCTATCTTTACATCATCAATGCTCTGATCCCCATCTGGCATCAATTGAAATGGATGGCTCTCGTCTAAGAGAAGCCCCATGTTTTGACAAGCTTCTGGGCTTGACCTTCACTCCTGATCTGAAATGGAACACGTACATCAAGTCTGTTGTCGAGGTTGCTGGAAAGATGGTGGGATCCTTCTACCGCTCCAGAAGATATATCACTACTGATGCAATTCTCTATCTGTATAAAAGCCAAGTACGTCCAAGGATGGAATGCTGCTGCCATATCTGGGCAGAAGCTGCTAAAAACAGCCTATCCTGCCTTGACAGAGTACAAAATAGACTTTGTGGCTTAGTGGGGGATGCTCTTTTCTCTTTCTTGCAACCTCTCTCCCACAGAAGAGACGTTGCGAGCCTATCTTTGTTTTATCGTTATTTCCATGGCAGGTGCTCGTCTGAACTCCAATCTCTGGTCCCCCCTCACCAATCTTTTACGAAAAGCATCCGTCTAGCTGAATCCACTGTCAGAAACTTTCCCCACTCTTTATCTATGCCTAAATCAAAACGTAGATTCCATGAACAAAGCTTTCTTAGAACTGCACGCCTGTGGAACTCTGTTCCGTCTGCCTGCTTCTCACCTGACTACAACCTGGATGTCTTCAAGTCCGTAAACACGTTCCTGATGAACCGCTCCATTGGGTAGACACTTTATTAAATCTCCACACTAACGTACTGTACTTACAATAACCCTTATCCCTGAGTGGCTTCCGGGCCTTGATAAGTGGTGTCCACCTTGTAAAAAAAAAAAAAAAAAAAATTTGCATAATTTTTGGAATATGATATTTTTTTTGTCACAGGGGTGGGGAGTAGAGATACAGATTTTTCTTTATTTTTGTTTTTTAATATAGGGGGAATTCTGGAAAAGCACTGAGTGTAAACTTGATTTGAAGCAGATTGTTAAACTTTTTTTTTTGCCTTAAAATATTTTAAAGTGTATTTTATAAATGTAATTTTTCATTTTTTTTTACTTTTCCAGTTGACGCGTCAAGATCCTGTGCATATCTATTCACTGAAGGAGTTTCTTCTTTCTCAACTGACGTTGTGCCAACAGTTACATGGCAATCTAATCTTTAATGAATTGATGACTCAAGTTGACCCAGAGATTCTGAAACAATTGCAAGAATTCACCTCATGAGCGATAGAATTGTTAAAAAAAAAAAAATAAAAAGTAAAAACTGTCTTTTTAATGAAATTACAAAAGAAAACAAAAGCAAAAAAAAAAAAATTTAAAAAAAGGACAAAACTGAAGAAAAGGAAGAGGTTTCATTTGGCCAGATCTGTATTTCCTCTACTAGTATTTGTTCAACATTACTAAAAAAAAAAAATGTTGCCCCCTTTCTCTAACGATCATTTGCCTTGCTATAGCATGTTGCTAAAAATAATAATTACACTGGACATTCCTACCACTCTCCCTTTAAAAAACTTTTAATATAAAAAAATAAAAAGAATAGATTAAATAAACGATAAAACTGGTGGTGTATGTAAATAACAAAATGAAAAAAATAGAAAAGAAAACTCCCCCCCCACAAAAAAAAGAATGGTTCTTGTCCAGAATCCTCTCTAAATTAAAAAAAAAAAATTTGTATGATGTATATATTCGTGATGAGATGAAAATTTATTAAAAAAATCACATAAATTGATCAAGTTGTTTTATTTTTAAATAAGAACATAAAATTTTATGAGTAATCGAATAGTGGCTGTCTTGTTAGCCATTTTGAAAACAATGTACAAAAAAAGAAAACAAAGGAAGATAACTCAGTAATTCAAACTAGCAAAATTTATGTTGTAACGTCTACGAATTCCCAATAATTGCTTAAAAATGTTTTTTTTTTTTTTAATAAAAAAGTAAAACTATTTGGTAAAAACGTGATTTTTGGAATATGATATATTCATTTCATCGCAGCTATGTACGTTATACAGATTTTGCTTCGGTTTTGTTTTTAATGCAGGGGGAGTTCATGGATAAATAGCATGAATGATGGAACTAAAAAGAAAAAAAATATCTAAAAGGATGAAACTGGCTGTTTATTTTTATTGAGTAATTTTTGTTTTTGAAATATGCTTTTGGTACTTGTTTCTGATTATGCTGACATGAAAAAAAAATGTGTCATTATTTTTCAAACAGTCCAATTGTTGTTGTAGGTGCTTCAACATATATGGACTCTAAGAATCTCTGTGCATTTTAATCATAGACAAGTACAGGATGAAAAAAGTCAACCATGAAATCATTAATAAAATATATGACCTTACTTGCAATCCGACCATATTTGGTACCAAAAAGAAAAAAAAAGTCTGTGCCTGACTTGCCCAAGTTTTAGGCATGAATACCAACAATTTTTGTTTTATCACCATTCAATTAAAAGCACACCTGAATATGATCTTCAAAATTGTTAACATCTCTGACACGCTCTTCTTGGCACGACTGAGTTGTAGTGACCTTCCATTCACGTATAGTCCAAGAATTTTTTTGATAGACCTTATCTTTGAGATAATACTAAAATCTGGTGCGGTTAAGGTTTCGTATTTGGATCATTCAAACACTGTTCTCATCTCGTGTGTTCACAATTTTTCGGTCAATATAACCTCCAACTTTCTTTAGGTGTATCTTATTGAACTCGGGGAATCTTCCTAATGAATTTGGGAATCTGCACTGAATTTGGAACGGGACCTTTTATTTAATCTACAGGGGTAACATGCTCTCATTCCGTCAGCTTTGATTGGAAAGAAGTCCTAAGTAATCCGCATTTTTGAGTGTCACCCGCATTGAGGCTGAACCTGCAACCTCCAGAAAGTGTAACTTAAAACTGAATTTTACCAAGTATTGTATCCATATGCCATAGGTCTTTGTGGACTTCTACCCAATCATGGCTGATGGAACGAGACTCCTTCCTATTATTGAACGAGACCATGCTACCCCCCTATGGATTAAATAAAGAGTTGTGATCGAAATTCTGTGTAGATTTCTAAGTTTGACAGAAAGATTCCAGAGTTCTGCAAGATGCATCTAAGAAACTAACACTCAAGATGAGAACAATAGTTTGAATAATCTAAGAATCAATCCTCCACTAACCCTAACCCCCACTCAAATATTTAGAATTGGTTAAAGTTTGAGTGAAGTGAATCACACGTTCTACTGATGAAATTCTAATTAAAGTGACTCCTTCCTATTATTGAACGGTGACAAAACAAAGACTGTTGGACATTCACGACTGAGACCTGGAAAACAAGTCAGGCATAGAATAAATTTTATTTCTACCAAAAATTGATTGCAGAAAGGATTTTGAATTTTATTAGTAATTGACTGGGTGTCATTTTTTTGTGAGACACCCTCTAGCTTTTATTAAAGTTGCTATTATTATAATAGTGTTATGGATGTCACTGTGTTAGTGTCTGTATTAAAATTACAGCTGCGCAAAATGCTCAGTATTTAATGATTAGTTACATGAAACAATTGAATACCATTCTGTCAAGACAATTGTAATGAGTGTGAATATTGCCTCAAAAACATGTACATGTCTACACGATTTGTTAGGTTCGGCTGCTGAATGAGAGAAAACCAAAATGGTGATGCGCAGTTGATTTGTCTTCAATGAACGTGCAAACTAATGCCGAAATCTCACTGAATTCTTATTGCTCAAATGCAGATTAGACAATCTTGGGCTGTATATAAGCAAGCTGTTTGAAGAACAGGAGAGTTTGTATTTGAGGAAGGTGAGCTATATATACATACTATTTAGCTGAGAGGAAAGAGTAGTTAAGAGGTTGCATGAATAATGTCGTCAGTGAAAAGGTGCTGTCAATCAGAATTGCAATCTAGTGGATTTTATTTCAAATAAACGTCTGTATCTGTATCACTGGTCAGAGATCTTTGAAATGATGACACACCCAATCAATTTGCACAGGTTGCCAGCTGATCACCTTGGTGACTTGTCCAGTTCTATATTTTCATGTGTATCTGCCGTGTGGGTTTTTAACCCAAATGGCATTTCCTGTTTTTATGCCTCTCTCTAGTCACCTCTGATTTGGGCAGTGGATTAGCTTCAATACTTTTTACTATTATTGTCAGATTCCGTCACTCAAGATGTTAAGAGTGAACTATAGTTTTAACCATATAACGACACGATTAATTTGTCTGTGTTTGAAATGCATTGAGATTTTAAAAGTATAACCCTTGGCATACCGGTACCAAAAAAAAAAAAATCAACTATTGAAAACCAAAAAAAAAAAAAAATTTTTTTTTTTGTAGGATTATTGTAAAGAGGAACCAAAACTTTCCTCTGACATTTTTGTCATCGTTGGTCACGGTACAATTGGAAACAATTTGAAACAAGGAAAAGAAAATTATTTTCTATGATTTTTTTTTTTTTTTTTTTTTTTTTTTTTTGCATATATTTATGATCATTGTATCAATGATGGAATTGTCAAGCAAAGGAGATGAGCGAGAAAACCCCCCCAAAAAACTGAAGAAATAGAAATGACACTTGATGACTAAACAATTATTTTAATGACTGAAGATGACTTGTAGTAAAATGGAGATTTGAATTACAGTCATTAGAAATTTCTTATTTTTCTTTTTATTGGTTACTTATATCACCCCTCCTCCTCCTTTCTCCTTATATTAGCAGCCATTAAAAAAAAACAAAAAAAAAACAAACATTTCTATTGCCTTTCACAGGAGTGATCCTTCTTTTTGAGCGATTTCATCCTGCAAAAAAAAAAATAAAAATAAATAATAAAAAAACGAAACCCAAAACAAACCAAAAGTTAGGTTTAACATGAAAAGATAAAAAACAAGATCTACATTTTTATTTTTTAAAATGGTTGTTTATTGCCCTCTTGTTAAATCGTTTAGTAATCATTACTTTATGATTGAACTATATTTCAATTTTTTGGTTCTCGTCCAGAATTCCTCCTATATTAAAAAAAATTAAAAAAACACCATGATATACATATCTGTAATAAAACCAAAATAGCATATTCCAAATACCATGTAAATTGATAAAAGTAGGTCTATTTTTCAACAAAAAATCAAATTTTGAGTATCCGAGGATTGACAGTCTCATCTGACATTTAAAAAAAAAATATCTTTAGAAACAAAGGGAGAAAACTCAATAATTCAAACTTACTAGATTTATGTTGTAATGTCTACAAATTCCCATTAATTAAAAATGTTTTTTAAAAACTACTTTATCAGTTTACATGGTTTTTGGAATAATACAATACGGTACATACATCATACAGATTAAAATTTTTTTTTTTAATATAAGGAAAATGCTGAACAAGAACCATTTAAAAAAAAAAAAAATTTTTTTCTTTTTTTTTTTTATCGCTTTTGAAAAAGAAAAAACTTTAAGATATATTTTTTCTTTAAAACAATTTTTATTCCTTTTCCCCTGTCTCTCAATAACATTTGGCTCTTGTTAAAGAGATTGATTATTTTTTTTTTAATTTTATTTTAAAAGGTGTTGTTTTTATTTTTTTATCGGACTATTTCAACTAATACCATACATTAAACCGTTTCTGCTTGTTTGTTTTATTTTCTTTATGAAAATGATTTAAAAGAAAACACAAAAACATTTTTTGTTTGTCCTCTTGAAAAATGCCTCCTCTTCCCCATCTCAGTAAAGGGATTATGGATAAAGTAAACGTTTACAGTCTATAAAAACTTGAAAAGCAATATTCATTTTTCCTCTATGGAATTGATGTTGACAAACTGAAATAGTTTAATTTTCTTTAGATTTTTTTATTTTTTTTATTTTATCAAATCACAAACATATCTGATTCCTTACAATTCCCAAGCACTATTTTGCCGATTGCCAATATTTTATAAACATTTAAAAATTCTTGTTAGCTTATAAAACGTCTTGTTTCTCTTTAAATAACATCAAGCCCCCCCCTTTTTTTTTTTTAATTATGTTAGTATTCTGTCAAAAATGAAGAACTATCCACTTCCTCAGCGTCACATCTTAGGTGAAAAGAATAAATAATAAAAACAACTACTGATATTATTTTTTGGTGCTTGTGCATTATAAATGGATATTTTAAAAATATGCATTTTAAGTAAAAAAACATGTAATTACACATCTTGATGAAATTAGTAGAAATTCCAAAAATCACGAAAAATGATAGGGTAGAAAATAATTACAAGGAAAAAAATTTATCGAATAATGCAGTTTTAGCAGTTTAGTCTAGTCTATATGACTGGCTTATCTCCCTTGTTTTAAGTTTTGCCATTTTAAATTAGAAAATGACTAATCGATACTATTCTTGTTAAAAAAAAATAGTTTTAACAAATCTATTCTATCCTTTTTTTGATTTTTTTTTTTTTTTTTTTTTTTTTTTTTTTACTAATTTCAATGTGGCATGTATTTTAAATTATCTTTATTAAAAAAAAAATTGTTTTATTTAAAAATTTTTTTTTTACATATCCATTTATAATACACATGCATCCTATTTTCAGCCATTATTGAATTAAGTTTGTGTTGAAATAAAAATCTTAACTTTTCAGTTTTCGAGAAAAACAAATGAATTTTTAATATAAGTGCAATATGAAAAAAAAAAAAGTTTGTTGCATTTAAAGTTTATATATTTTTATTTTCAGTGCATTAACTTTTTAATTTTATTTTCAAGGATGAAACAAAATTAACCATTTTAGATGTTAGATTTCTACCTTGTAAATAAGTATTGTTTTTCTATAAGAAAATATGTCAAGGTTGAAAGTAGAATTCTTAGTTTAAATTTGCATCTTTCACTATGAATAAATCTTTTTTTTTTTTTTTATTAAATGCAACCGTCTTTCATTTAAAAGAAAACTGATTAAACTAAACTACATTTTGAATTTAGGATCTGCGACTGATGAAGGGGATTTTATTAAAGATGATTTCGTATTTCACATACGGCATAATCATGTCGACACACTGGTGCCCATTAGATCAGCAATGTTGTTTGGCTAGTGCTAAAATGGGTCACCATTTGGTAAGATCAGGTGCTGTACGTGCTCTCAATCCTGGAGAGGTTTGGGTGTCGACAGGTTATTCTTGTCCAAGACATGCTGCATGGAAGAATGTAATACGTTCACAACCTCGGAGAGTTAAGGGACTCTTTCTCTCCCTCTCATATCTGAAGTTTTTAAGAAAAAATTTTCTTACAGAATAAAAATGTTGCCTTGCAAACAAGAGCAGACAACTTCTTGTTTAAGCACCCTTTATTAAAGAAATCTGGAATTTAAGATTTCTGTGTTAGTTTAATTGGTTTCTTCCACTAAATCGACAAAGTTTATACGAGTGATGCCTTTTAAAATTTTGCTTGCTTATATCTTTTGACTTTTTTTTGCATTTATACTACATTTCTTTCAAATTTTTGCAGGGAACTCTTGAGTTTCGTGAGCAGTTTCATATTTTAGTTTTTTCTCTAAAATTTAAACACATTTGTAAATTTTCATTTCAAATAATTCTTTCATTATCTTTAACCAATCCCTCTCCAATCTCCACTTAGGTTTCATAAAAATTTTTTTTATTATACTCCTATTTTACTTAAGATTTTTTTTTTCTCTGACTTGGTGTCTGTCTTTTGACCTAATTGTAGTTGATACATCGTAAGTCAGGGAATGTTCAGGGAAGACTTAATACTAAAAATACTTTTGCTTCTTATATAGAATCCAACCTAATTAAAAAGAAATACGAAAAAAAATCTTTATGATGAATGTACCCATCACAAAATGAAAATGTCGTATTCCAAAAATTAATTTGATCAAGTTGTTTTTTTTTTTTTAAAACGGTTTTTAGCGATTAATAGTATATCCTAGCCATTATAAGACTGATTTTAAAATTTCGGTAGTTTGAATTGAGTTATCTCTTATGGTAGATCAAGACAATGTTCTTGCTTCCGCATAAAGTTTGATTTTCTTAATTAAAAAAATTATGTGATTTTTGAAATATATTTTCATTCTGCAACAGATGCACACAAAGATTTTCTGTATTTTTAATTCTTGATTAGGTTGAATTCTGGACTTGCACCATATTTTTTAAACCATAAAGAAATGCCTCATTTTAATCCCCCTCCCCCCTTTCCTTCTTCAAAAAGGTGAAATGCTTGAGTTATAATAAAAATAAAAAAAAAATAAATAAAAAAAAAGCAAACCTATTTTCAACAAAACGGACCGCAGTGTAAATAAATTAGTTTAGTTCTGGAAGGAATTCTTTCCTCATTGATCCTATCATTTGCGATTACAAAGATAAAAAGACGAGAGAAAATCAATGGGCCAAACTGTTGAGAAAAAAAAAAAAAATGCTTATGTTTTAAGAATTTATCCCCCTTCTCCGCCCCCACACACATCCATTCTCGGAATCCAATATCAATGTAAAAGATTTCTTAGCGTTGCTCAGAATCCTAATGAAAACAAATGTAACATCTGTGATACCTGTTTCTATTTTCTCTTATATTAAAAATCATTTTTTTTTTTTATTTGACTTGTCATTTCTTTGTGTCAAGATTTCGTGTTCCTATTTTATTTCTTTACTCTTTATAAATTTCACAGGGAAGTGAAAAGTCAACCATGTTGGATATTTTCAAATACATTAGTTTTCACCTTTTCTTAAATTCCACGCACACATACATATATATATACTAGCAGGCCGCCCAGCATTGCCTAGTCATAAGATACGCTTAAATATAATATTTTAATTCATGTGGATTACGTATTTATTATTATAGAGACAATTCTCTTTTGATTATTATATTGAACCTAATATATAATAGATTAAAACTAAAAAACAATGTCTATATGACTTGGGTGCCATCAGCTAGAATGCAACCAAAGCCTACAACTCTTCATCCTCAGTCCTTTGCCTATCTATCTATCTATCTATCTATCTATATATATATATTGCTCGGGTGTTTGGAGGTGTATGCTGTGCAAAAAAACAAAAAAAATGGTTAATTTTTTAAAACTTTGACCCCTATTATGACCCCTTAAAATTTATAGTTTCGGGCTCAAATCATTTATTAAGTTAGATCCAGGTTCAAGGAACCTATATCTAAAATTTCAAGTGTCAAGACCCAAAATTGTCGGAGGAGTTTGGTAGAGTTCTTAAAGGTCAAATCGTTGAAATTTGACCCCTTAACAGCCAAATTTCTGGCTGACACCCGTCACATCAATTTTCCCAAATCTCAGTACCCGGTATTTCAAATTTCGAGTCTATAGACTAAAAATTGACAGAGTTATTGCGTAGGGAAATGTACACAGACACACAGACAAACAGACGGACAGACACGTTCACTTTTATAGATATATAGATATAGATATATATCATCCTTTTTTTTTTGTTTTAAAGATGGAATCGCCCGAGCATGGAAGACAAGATACAAGCAAGCCCAGACGGTCCAGTTTGTTTATATATATATATATATATATATACACACACACACACTAGCAGTTCAGCCCAGGTTTGTGTGGGCCCTATGTACTGTTCATAACTTTATGTGCGTATGTATGTATATTTAAGTTGGACTCATGTCCAGGTAACCTACATCTAAAATTTCAAGTGTTTCGACCCAAAATTCGCAGAGGAGTTTGGTAGAGTTTTCAAAGGTCAAATCGTTGAACTTTGACCCCTTGACGGCCAAATTTCTGGCCGAAAACTGATTAAAAAGATTTTCCCCAATTTCAATACCCCTTATGTCAAATCTCGAGTCTGTAGACAGAAAATTGACAGAGTAATTTGGTAGGGAAATGTACACACACACACACACACACACACACACAGACACACAGACAATTTCACTTTATATATATAATTACCAATGTATGGAAACCATTAATGGCATTATCTCAAATGCATTCCTCTCCCTCATAATAATTATAATTTACTAATTTAAATATAGTTACAGTTCTGACTACTTGGGTCAAACGATGTTAAGATTAGATAGTAAAGTCCAACAATACATAGCAACATCAGAAATGTGATCTTCCTAACAATGGACATTCTAAGTTACACATCCGGGTCTTCCGTAGCTGATCATTTGCTTAAAAACATATCCAACCCATTAACAATAAGATTGTGTAGTGCCTATACTTAAATATCTTTGATTGAATAAAAGATTTCAATTTCGTCATGTCTAATTATAGATATTGCATCATATCCTGTTACATAACTATAAATAGCGTATTCTGAACAGTAATTAGTCATTATGCCTCCTATTCGTTGCTGCAGACGGAAGCAAATCGCATTTACTTTTTCGTATTTCCTGGGTCCAGGTACAGATTTGGAAAAACTAAAATACATGCCACCGCAAAATAAATTAGATTGGGCTGTGGAGTCACTCTGTCACCTGAGCATTCACAGAAAGAAAAAAAAATGTAATATTAATTTGTTAGATTAGCTTGTTGAATGACATCTCCGCACATATAAAATCCAAGTTGCAAGAAATCAGTCTGTGTTCTTTGTAGTTGATATATTCCACAGTTATGGTTTGCTTGATCTGTGTTAGTTAATAGATTTTTTTGTATATAGTGTGGTTGTTCATGCGACTTGGAGTTTTGAATCCTGAGTTCGAATATGTCCTACTTATGAGACCAAAGACTGTTAAAACTTAAGTCTAGGACTTACGGTCTGCAGCGTTCATAGTTTGTGTGAGCTGTGGCACTGTTTGATCGTGGAAATAATTATCCAGATGATCTCACATTCAAAACGAAATATATATATATATATATATATATAAGAAGCTAAAGAGCCAAAACAATGATGTTCTCGGGAGATAGAATAATGAGGGTTAACATTCACAGACAACATGAATTGGAACAAATACATCCAGACAATTGCCAAGGCTGCTGCGAGGAAAGTGGGCTTTCTTTATTGTACCAATAGGCTGGTGCATCTGCCACTAGCCTCTCGCTCCTGACAGGGTTAAAAATGTCGCCAACCTAATAGATCCTGAACTATCAACTAAACCCTAATCTCTGTCCCATCACTGAAACATGGCATCCTTGCGCCTTGTTTTACAAGTATTTTAATGGCAAGTGTTCTGACGAACTCAAAGCACTAGTACCCTCTTGATTACAAACTCAATAAGCTGCAAAATCCCACCCCTACATTGTTCCCTCAGACTGCTGCACTTTGGAATTCTCTCTTGAGTCCCTGCTTCCCTGACTGCACTGATTTGCAAAAATTCAAATGTAATGTGAACAGACAACTCACTGTTCAACTCCGTAAATAGTATCTCTGCAAGTCTGGACCCAAATAGCAGCCGCACATGGATAAATGGCTGTGTGCCTTGTGAAATGACACACAAAAATATTTTTGATTACTTTTTTGAAGAAATTACATCTTATAAATCTTACGAGTAAAAATAAGCTCAATAAGTAATGACTTATGTTAAACAGCATTCGTATTATAATCCCATAGGTTATAAAATTTATGACGACATTAAAATTTTAAATATAATCAAACTCTGAAAATCGACACTTGACAATGAGTTTGTTCGCGTAAATTTTATGAAATGTATTAATTATATTTATCTATACACATGTAAAGTTCAGTTTTTGTCGCACTGGCATTGATATTAAAAGCCCACTTTTCTATTTAAAACTTATTAAAACAAACTTAATATACTCAGTCATAAATATGCGAGTGACTTAGGTTAACTAATTTGCATGTTCCTCTGATAAACAAACTTTCATTAATTATTCATTTTTTATGGGTTATTAAACGATTGCTTTTATTTAACTATTATGCATAGTTCTGTTGAGGCATAGTTTCGACATTGTGCATAATTGCATAGCATTTGGGACGAAAAATTTCTAGCATGTTTGTGGAACAGTCTATCAAACTACTGTCAATTTTTTGTTTCCAGACTTTAAACTGAATATCATATTCAAACCTGTGGAACAGAATCAATTTGGTTTTTAGCTGCAAAAATAGCTGCTAAGAGGTCAAAATTAAAAAAATTGGAAGTTGGCACGTATAATTCAACGTGCGTATGAGGTATGCATACGCAAATATACATTTTTACATTTACAGTTTTGTCAAGTTTACATAAGCATGTGTCATTAGCTCAGATGGTAGCGAATACTGCTAGAGAATTAGATTTCTTGGTTTTGATTCTAGCTGATGGCACCCAGGGCATATATTTTTTTTAAAGTTGTTAAATTATTACTGTATATTAGATACAATTAGATAGAATCAATAGAAAATTAGTTCTATAATAATATATACAAAATCTGCATCAATTAAAATCTCATATCTAAGTTTATTTTACGACTGGGCAACACCAGGCAGCCTGCTAATCAGAATATAATTGTATAGTCAAAGTATCTCTGAATGGATAAAGATTTTCTTAAAGTTTTTACTCTTGACTTTGTTCGAGTTATTACTAAACCTATCAAGCATCTTGATAGCTTTTCATGATAACCCTTACGGAAATGGTCTAACAGGATGATCTGGTACAAATTTAGGGAGTTTTGATTGGAAAACTATTACTGCACCACTGTGTCACCATAGTTAAAAAATTAGCTTAATTCTTATAAAATTAAATTCTATTTTTTTGACAATAGTTTCACAGTAGTTCAATAATGGTTTTCTAACCCTAACACTATCCCCAAATTTTTAACAGAGCTTGCTGTTAAATGATTGTTGTTGATGAATGGGTAACTACCCAACCACGGAGTTAACTCAGCTCTAAAGTCAACAGTGTATGAGTCATTTTTGAAATGTCCTTTTTTTTTTTGAGCAATGGTTCATGACGTGCAGTTCTATGAGGTCCACTCTTCCAGCCCGTTGCTTCTCATTTTTCAGGTTAAGTTTATTGCTTACTGCCTGAAGCCTCTATCAGGGGATGCTGGAATAAGGGTTCAAAGTGCTTCTCCTTTAGGAACACTGGCTTGACTCACCCATCTTCCGACCTTGTGTCACATCTTCCTATGGAGGAAAGAGAGTCAATAAGTGCAACAATAACCAAAAAGCTATCTATCCTGGAACCTACTATTCACCATAAGTTGCATCTTCCACTTAGTGCGGATTGCGAACACACATGACTTATTTTTCGCCATTTTTTCTGATCCAGGGCAAGTTGATTGATTTTTCTCTCCACCTTCTTGGCTTTCTTCTGCCTCTTTTGCCTGCTAACATACCCTCAAAGCATAACTTTAACAGACCAGTGGTTGATCGTTTGAGGATTTTACTTTTGATTTTTATCAAAGAGGAGGTAGGAAAGTAATTTGATGGAGGATTGATAATTTTTTATTTTTTGATCAGGCGATGTTCCGTAATGAAACGCATTACACGATTTTGAAACGCCTCAATGCGATTGGCTAATTGTTTAGTCCATGTGATACGATGAAGGCTGTATAAAACTACTGGAAGGACATAAATTAAATAAACTATTATTGAAGCAACGTAAAGTCACACATTTCAGAAAATATTTTTTTAATGAGTTTAATTTGAAAACCTGGTGTTATTAAATTCCGACTTTTCGCCAATAACCTGGCTTTGTCAGTCTGATTAAGTTTTTTTTTTCGTAATGTAATAAGAGGTTGAAGCCTCCTGAAGAGAAGATACGTCTTGTCTCGATAACTGTTTATATCCGTGTGTTGTTACTTGGTTTAAGCGCGAAATTTGAGCAATGTAAAGTCACACATTTTAGAAAACATTTTTTTAATGAGATCGACACATAATTTTATGCGTGTGGTGCAATGGATAGAAATCTAATGTGTAGAAGCAAAATATGAAAAAGAAAAATCACACGAAAATGCATACTAATATTTTTTATTCAAGAAGTTTCATCATGAATGAGATTTATATATAATATATATGAGAAAAGAAATTAAAATTTACAATTAATTTATTATTCGACAGAATACTCCTGATTTTATTGAGTTAATTTTATCAAATTTTTTCCTACCGGATTATATTACTACTGGATTTTAAATTCTGACTGTTGGATGCCTTTTGTAAAAAAATTCCTTTTCGCTTTTCGGATTACCATTGAAAGATTCTTCAAATAAGCAGGAATGTTATTCCCGGTTTGTTTTTGTTCGTTCTCACATTCTTTCTACATTTCTTCATACGTTTCTTAACAGACATGAACATTTTTGCAATTTATGACTATCATAAATCGTAGTTTCATCTGATACCTCAACCAGCAAATTCTAGCACAGCTACAATTATAATTTGCTAATTTCTTTCTGTCCTTTGATGAGAAGAATAACAAGAACAGCATTCTTTAAAACTCAGTGGAGTAAAAATTTTAATTGTAAATTTTAACTTAGTTTTAACTTATTTCTCTTCTAATAAGCTCTACTCTCTATTGTGTTTGTATTGAGCTTGTTTTTTTTTTTTTTTTTTTTTTTTTTTTTTTGGGGGTCGATATTAATATATAAATACTGGTATTTATATTAAATTGAAGTTTACCATTGCTTTGATCAGGTAACTACTCCATTAATTTGCCTTTTTTCTTTCTTTTTTTTCTTTCTTCTATATATGATGTAAAAGTAAGAATGTGTGTTCGTGTGGAAAAGGACACTTCTCAACCTATATACTCAACGAATTTTTGACCTACAGACTTGAAATTTGCTATATAGGGTATTCAGACACGTGGAAAACTTTTTCATCAGGTTTCATCCGGAAAAAGGGCAGCTAAGGGTCAAAATTGAAAAATTGGTACATGAAGTGATCAGATTTTTATCTTTTCTTACTGTTTCACGAATGCACTTGAGTGGTTAGAAAAAACTTTGTAAAGATTGTGTTAAGTTTGTCTAATGGTTATCGTACTTCATTTACTGCCTTTAGGTTTTGGTTTCGATCTCAGCTTGAATAATTTTTTTTCACTTATAATACGTGGGAGTCATCGGATTTTTTTTATCTGTTTGCTAACTGTTTCACGAATGCGGATGCATGAATCGTTCACATGACATATTACTTATGTTATGTATAAGTAGTTTTGAAAACATTTTTTAAAGACTGTCAAGCTGACCTAATGGTTATTGTAGATGACTCCCTGTCTTTAGGTTTTGGTTTCGATCTCGGCTCAAGTATTTTTTTATTTTTTTATTTTTTACTTACAAGAAGTGAACTGTTTAGAAAAAAACATAATACTCACATGCACATGTCTCATTTTCTTTCCGTTTTTTTTTTTTCTTTTAATGAATTTAACTTTGTTTAATACCTATAGTATTTTTGTTTATAATAAATAAATCTGCAATAATAAAAATATATTTATGCATATTTTCGATCAGGCAGACTGATTTTAGATTTGGACCTGTGAACAAATTCAATTTGGTTTTTAGTCAATAAAACTAGCTGCTAAGGGGTCAAAAAAAAATAGAACAGTAGACAAATCGACTAAACGTGTTACTTCTGCATATACGCAAATATACATTAATCCGTTAATTTTTACAGTTCTAATATCCATTTGTTGTTGGTGACGAATAACACTGGAATGCAAAATGTTTTGGTTTCGATTCTAGCTGATGGCACCCAATTCATGCATATACATTTTTAACTTTTGAAATCATTACTATATATTGTGTACAATGTAATTTTATAATAGAGAATTCGCCTATACATCTTGGTCTAATGTGTCAGACAGCCTAGCCTATAAAACAACTGGGTTGCCAGATATGGCAAAAATTAATGCTATTTCACATATTGGCATTATTAAATTGTGGAAGAGCCTATGTTGTAAATATTAAGAAACTAATATATATATATATATATATATATATATGTGTCTCTCATTTGAAAGTTTTTTCTTTTAAGTTTTATTTTTTTTTCTCTGGTATGCATTGGGTGCTCCCACTTCAGATTTCTTACAGAAATTGCTCTATCCTTTACAGATATATAACAGACAGGCTGTTTTGCTGTATCACAGCTACTCAATGCGGCTAGACTAGGATCCCAACCCAAGCCAGGGATCGAACCTATAATCATCTAATTAATAGGTGGCAGTTCAACCCATTAGGAATGGGATCGGCACTTGTAAATCATATCTCCATATAAATCTGTATTAAAGTTCTCCACTTTTTAAAAATTTATAAAGAGCTTTGCATTACGCTCAGTAGCAGTCAATGGATTTAATGAACGTGTTCTACCCAAGAAGTGGGGCTTATATATAGTCATTAACGTACAAACTTTTCAGTGTGACGAGGAGAGATTGCAATGAAGGGAGAAAAGAAAGGTTGGAATGTATAGTCATCAAAAAATCAAATTAAAAAAATAGGAAAGGGATGGTGAGAAAATGAGTTGTTTCGATTGGGAAATAGAAAAGGTTACTAAGATAGAAACTAGGTACGGGCAAAAATAGGGGGACCTAGTTTTGAAAGCCGATTTATCATTTTCTTTTGTAGGTTTCCAATTACTTTTTGATTGTATTTGAAAATTTGAAAGATTAAGGATTAAACTTAATTTCCAAAAGGGGAAAAATATTTGTACACGTGAGAGAAAAAAAAAAAAGTTATGAAAAATGTTTTCGCGGAGAGCTACCCAATTCAGCTAAATTTTGAAGTTAAAGAAATTCATTGTAAAAATCCTTTAAAAGATAAATATTAGTTTTCTGGGTCTATTTCAAAGATAATTGGTAAAGTCCTAAGATATTGAATTAAATAATAAAAAAAACACCTTGTTTGTACAAAACATAGATTAATTAGCCACAAACCGAGTGATTTTGTAGGGGACTAGGATATATAAATACCCCAATCCCGTTACAAAAGAATAATGAAACGAATGGGAATTGAAGGAAACAAAGACTCAAGTAATGGATAAGATAAACGTCGTTTATTTGCTGTTGAAAGAAATGAACATTTTAGTTATAACATGTCCGCGTGTATGTAACCAATGTCCGTTGCAGGACTGGTGTTGTAGCAAGAAAAGGAAATGTGTTTTCATCTCAAGTTTGGGTCATTATTGTTTGTTCGCGCGTGGGAATTGAAGTGAGTGTTGTAGTGGAAATGAGAATCCAGCGTGTAGGCAAGGAAGAGGATATTAGAGTTGTCATCAGTTAGTAGTCAGCTACGCGAAGGTGTTCTTAGTGGCCAGTAGTAGATGGAGAGAGAAAGAGGGAGAATGTATACATACAGTCATTAGCTCGTGCCCCATACATAGTAGGAAGTGGGCGTGAGGTGCGCGTACGCGCGCGCGCCGAAACGGCGGCGGCTTGTTCGCCCAACCTCTCTAGTTGAGAGTTGGTCCTAAAAAGAGGATTAGAAACAGCTTGTCTCCATGTTTTATACTCGCTTCTGGAGTGGCTTTTGCGCATGTGTATTTCCTTAGAAAGCGGAAGTGACGTTGTCCATGTATGTGTTCGTGTTCGCGTGTGTGAGTACATGTGTATACGTAAGCGTGTGTGTGTATATATACGTGAATGTGAGTGTATGTACGCGAACGTGAATATGTGTACATGTGTGGACGTGGGCGCGTATGTATATGACAGCTTGAAATATGAATGTGTGTTTTGTATGAGACTTGAAAAAGGCTCGTACAATTTTGCCGTTCGTAAAACGCAACAAACTAAAATTTTGTAAACACGGAACATACGAAGGCCCAAAATTTCAGTTGTTAGGTTGTATAACCGTGTTAACTTTGGTCAAAATCAGATTTCTTTCTTCAATCGTATTTTTCCTATTATCGATTTTCGATACTTATCAAATGCATTCCGATACATAACCCACGTAAGAACACAAAACACATCAAGTATCTTCATGTGAAATTAAAAAAAAATCGGCTCAGCTGTTTCCAAATCTATAGGGAACTCACTCACTCTTACACACACGCACACACCTACACACAAAGTTTCTTCACACACACACACACACACACACACACACACACACACACACACACACACACACACATATATATATTAGTACTGATTTCAAAAGTTTTGAAAAGCTAGAATCAAAACGAAAATATTTAGCGCTCCAGCCACATTCCCTACTGCTTGAGTTATTGACAGATAGATAAGGAAATATTTAAAATTAAACCTGTGACATTATAAATCAAGTTGGCTTGTGGCAAGTCAGACCAGCCGTTGATATAAAGACAACGGTCTATAACTTTTTTCACTAATTTTGATTTATTTCTTTAAAAGAAGATGGTCAATTAATATTCAGATGACAGCGAAGGAAATGGTGTAATTGTTTTTCTTTAAAAATGACATATACTGTAGATATTGAGTGGGGAGCCGAGTGATACGACATATTGACATATGGAAGCAACCTTTGATGACTCCCCAGGCTCGATGATACAGTGGGGAACGCCTGGGAATTATAGATATCCGGCGTGGTTAGACAAGGACCAATCGTGTATTGAGATGAGACGACGTGAGGACAATTGATCAGTTGATAACTCACCTAACCCTAACCCATTGTTTGGATTATGTAAAGTCGTGCGGAGGGATTTTAGAGAGGTGTTTCTCTCCGTTCCCATGGTATCGTGAAGGTGCCTTTTCTTTTACTGATATGCGTCTTTCAACAGAATCCGTCACCTACTATATAGGGACCCTGAAAGAAAGGACAATTACAACGTGCATGGACATATTCTGTGTCACTGGATACATTTCATGGCATGATTAAAAAAAAAAAAAATTTTTTTGTACAAAACTCCATTTATTTATTTATTTTTTTTTTTGCTGAATATATGCTTGTAGATCGAACACGGACCTTATTGTTGTTTTTCTTTCTCCGAATTGGTGTGTGATTGACGTTTATTTCAGTGTAATCCTTTCTTCACAAGAACACAGTGTGTTGAAAATTGAGAAGAACGGTGTCGTTCTTGCGTATGACCGAGGCACAGTCGACACTCTTGGATTCAGCCGAAAGTAAATCTCGCACCTAATCTATTTTACCTTTGTTATCTCTTTGCGACTGGTGAACGTGAACAAAAATGACTTTTCGGATTTTTTGTGAACTATTTGAGTCTTTGAAACGTCATATAACTGTCGCGTCGACTTCTTAACACGGCCTGCAAATGAGGTTTTTTTTTTTTTGTTTTGTTTTTTTTTACACAGTGATCACCATTTATCAAGGCCCGGAAGCCACTCAGGGATAAGGGTTATTGCAAGTACATTACGTTAGTGTGGAGATTTGATGAAGTGTTTACTTAAGGGGCGGTTCATTAGGAATTTGTTAACGTTGGACTTGAAGACATCCAAGTTGTAGTCCGGTGGGAAGCAGGCAGACGGAACAGAGTTCCACAGGCGTGCAGTTCTAAAAAAGTTGTGACACGAACAGGTTATAAAATCACTTCAAGCTATGAATGAATTTACGCACGCGCAAAAGCAATAGAAATATGTCAACAAGTTGGAATGAACCTTTTGCATTTCAACTTGCCCATATATTTCTGTATGTGTTATTCATCCATTTTACTCGATATAAACCATCCTTGGTGTATGATTACTATTTACTGTTAATTTCAGTGTTATGTGGCCAGTAGTTTAAGAGTTTATCGGCTAAATATTTAGACACATATACATACATGTTCTATTTTATTTATATAGATTATCACTCATTCATATATGGATACGACAGTTTGTACGCCACACACATACACACACACACACACACACACACACACACATATATATATATACACACATATGTATGTATGAAGGAAAATATATGTGTATAAACAAAGTAACGTGGCCATTATGCACGAACAATGTTCGTTACATTTCAAACCTAACTTGGACCACACTGTCGTCTGACACAGTCGAAAAGAAACAGGCAAAGACAAATAAAAAAAATCTAGGCTGGCATTTTAAATAAAAAATCCAGGTCGGCATTTTTTCTTTTTGAACAAAAGCATTTATTACCGTAATTCTCCCGTCTCGACACGACTTAAAAAGTATTTCGCTGCCACATGTCCATCTCATTTGGCAACGTTTCTCTTTCATTCGGCCGCACGCTGGTCACATTCTCGCCTTCACTTTTCACGTCCGTCTCCTTCGACGCCGACTTTTTTCTCCTAGACACGTGGCGTTCTTTTCTTCAGACGCAATTTACATAAGCATTCAAATGCTGCTCCTGCTGCTAATACAATCACTTGCCATCCATCCTTTAGTTGCTACTGATAGTTTCCGACGCGCTCATACGCACTCTGTTACAATAAGCCTCTGTTTCTGTTTCCAGTGAAGAACAAAGTGGTAAAAATTAAAAGTATTTTATCTCTAGTCTTGTACTATTGAGCCATTTAAAAGGAATTTTGTATTGTTAGTATTTGAATAGAAAGTTTTATTCAAAGTGTGTATATATATATATATATATATATATATATACATACATATATATATATATATATATATACATACATATATATATATATATCACACTAGCAGAAGTACCCGTCGTTGACTGGGTTCAAAAACAGCCTAGAGAAAATGAACTGTGATTGATGAAAGTATGATGGGTTATGAAAAGGAAGGGGTTGTAAAGAGGTAGGTTTTGATACTCAAAAATTTTACCCTAAGCAAAATATGATGAAAATAAAGATCATTTTTCGCGAAAATATATTTTTTATATCAATTTTGTTTCCATTCGTAGCCAAGAGTGACCAACAAAATGATGTTTCCTTACAAAGAGAAAATTTTATATATATATATATATATATATATATATATATATATATATATATATATATAAGTAATGTGATTTACAATTTAAAAATTAAAAATTTTTTTTTTTAAATTTAAAAATCAAATTTTAATTAAATTAAAAATTAGTTTCATAAGAAGGAACAACAACAAAGTCAATTATCTGTACGATCGTTTCGGAAATCCGTGCTTTTTATTTGTGGTATACATGAAGTTATGTAGAACAATTATATATAGTTTTTTTGGTAAGCACGGTCTCCTCATCAGCAAATTTAGGAGGATTTTTATTGAATTTAAAAGACACCATAAATAAACCTAGCATTAAAAGTAAGGCAGATGAATCTTTTAGTTTTTCTTTTTTTGAAATCAGGAACTGTGTTTAAAGTAGTCATTTAGATGTTTGCTATAGCTTTTTATTTTATTGAAATTATTATGAAATTCATCATTCAATTTTCCCAAAATCTCAGTACCCTGTATATCAAATTTCGAACTTGTAGTCTTAAAATTGACGGAGTTATTGCGTAGGGAAATGTACACGCACACACACACATACACTTTCACTTATATATATATATATATATATATATATATATATATATATATATATATATATATATATATACGAGATACTTACAAGGAATGCTGTGAAAGGGGATAATGCGCTACCAAAACAGAAGACGCTATACCAAGAGCAGAACTTCTGAAAAGAAAGAAAAGAGAAATAGAATGTTGTCTTTTATAGTGTTGGCATTATGAAAAGGACTATGTGAAGGTTGAAAGTAGAGCAATGTTACCAAGTGAACTCAAACACGGCATCTCGAACAGAGAGTACGTATCAGTAACAAGTGCACCAACGTCACCCTCTACCACGAAAAAAAATGGTTTAAAAGGGTTTCTACGCAGGTAGGTACATGCAGAATTTCCCGTATAATTAATAAATATAACAATGTTTACTTTTAAAAACTCAAATCGACAGTGTCCCCACTTAAATAAAATGTTTTGTAACACAAAATTAAAAACAAAATAACAGTTTAAAGACCAAACAAGTACAGAATCTTTATCAATAAATAAATATATTTATTTATTAAAATTAAATTCGATATTTCGACTCATTACAGAAAAGAGAGATTAAGGTTTTTTTTTCTTTTGTTTTCTTGAAAGTTTTTTTTTTATTTTGAAGGAGGTTCTGCACTTATTTGACTTTAAACCGTTACATTTTTAAATTTTGGGTTCCATATAAACAGTGCTTACTATAAACAGTGGACTTTGTATTGCTTAACACATACGTACTCGCGGGCGCCTTCTACTGTGTCAGACATTTTTATTAAACCTTATACTTCACTAATAGCCGAAGGAAGTGCCAAGTCTTACCATTATGATACTATCGCCTCCCTGGGGAGGGTTACTTGGTTGAGGAACGTCTTGAGAACGCAACGAGCTCCCCGGGGAATAAATGATATTCAACGATATCTAACGATAAGCACATGTTGGAAACATCAACAAAAACGGGTCGATATGTCGTCATGGGTCGCTTCTTGTGTGTTCTTCATTGAAAGAGAGAGAAGGGGGTGAAAGAGGGAGAGAGGGAGGGAGAGAGAGAGAGAGAGAGAGAGAGAGAGAGAGAGAGAGAGATGCGTTAGGAGTATCAGAAGCCGCCATTGGAAACTTGAATAAACATCTTATTATATTAGACTGTCTCTGTTTCGAAGCTTATAATCAATATGAAAATGTAATTTCAAACCGTGATTTTTTTCAATAAAATGAGGAAAGACCAAATTTTAAAGTAATGAAACGTTTAATCGAAAAAATACAATTTTTTTTTTCATCGGTTTTCTAAAATAAGATTTCACGAAATTTAGCAATTTTTAACTGATACCAAAATCTTTTAAATATGTATCAATGCCAAAAAATCACTTACCTGTAACCCCCCCCCCAAAAAAAAACAAGCAATGGGTGCTTCATTTGTTTATTTTTAAGAATTGTCCATATTTATATTTTATATTTCATGTATTTTTTAAATAAAAGGATTTTTTAAAGCAAGGGTAGCAGAAAATCGCATTTTCGTAACCCGTTTTGCGCCATTCGGTAAAATCGCTGCTGCTCGCTATTTCGAAAAGATAAAATACGAATTCGTCGAAGGGACATAATTAATGTCGCTTTTTTATTGCGTGCTGTTAACCAAAATTAGTATTTTTGGTCCTCCGTAGATAAAAAAGCACACATTCACTTATAATTTTTTGCCGTTATACAAATAATGCAATGAACCGATTTTTTTTAATTCTCTTAATGAAATACACGAGTTTTTGATTATTATATTTTCTTTCTACTTTATCGAGTAATTTTTTTTTTAAATACCTAAACAAAGAAAACATTAAATGTAATAGAAAAAAATTGTCATCACCGTCCAGTATTTATTTGACGATATAAGCATAACATGAGCTTTCATTTAAAAAAAAATCAACGTGGTTTAACAAACAGATGGTTTTACACTTTGGACTTTACAGGTAAATTTCCAAAAAACACTTCTTTTTTTGTTTTAAATTAGAATATTTTATTTATTGATCTTTTATCTTCAATTTGTGATATATTAAACTTTGGTGGGTAAATTAATTATTTAAATTTTAATAGACATTTCAAAATGGGGGGGGGGGTGAATTTAACAAAAAAAAATTAATTAATAAAAAAAAAACGTTTGTCTAAAATATTAAATTCGGTTTATTGGAAAGAGCATAAGATTTCACATTGACCCTGAAAATATCGTAAAAATTTAACCAATAGAAAAATTTTGATAGATTTTTAAATTTTAAAATGTGAAAATTATTTAACTCGTAAAATTAAATTGATTTCATTACGTAAAAAAATGGCCACATGAAGGCGCGCCGGCGTTTTTAAAACATTTTGTAAACACTGTTTTTTTTAATAAAAAAATAATATTTCTATTATTTTTTAAACAACTTTAATAGTTTATTTTGGAAGTATATCCCATAAAGAAAATAAACAACCCACTTTAAACAGCGAAATTACGAGTTTTTTTATATTTTATTCGCAGTTTCGAGTTAAGGGTGTCAAAATACCACCCCCCACAATTCTGATACACCTAGAGATGCGGTTTACGCAATGTATTGTTTTTTTTCAACTTCAGATATCCGCGTGTAAGTCTGACCTTTCTTGAATGATTCTGACACCGCTGAAGTTTCATAACATGTCATGTCATTCAAACCCAAGTGACATGTTCTATCCTTCTCAACCCCACAAAACACCTGCATGAAACATTTTTAACTTCATCACAAAGTCAGGCACAAGGTTAGAAGCTATATATAGGGATTATTAATGTAGAAACCCCCAGCTCCCTCAAAAGGGGCCACGTCATTGTGCCACACCATCACCATGGCACGTAAAAAACGAAAATAAATATATAAATAAATAAATAAAAAAATAAAAAGAAAAAACCTTGCATTTTTCTGATGAAGATTCTGTTATTAATCGAAATATCGAATTTAATTTTAATAAATAAATATGTTTATTTTTTGAAAGACACTCTGCACTTGTTTGGCTTTAAACCGTTACATTTTCGAACTTTGTGTTCCATTACAACAGTACTTACTAGAAACAGTAGACTGTCTATTACTCAACACTGGTGGCACATAAAACATTCTATGTGAATTCGGTGAAAAACACCCCCCCAAAAAAAACAACAACAAAAAAAAAAAAAACGAGAAAATCTAGAAAATATTCAATAGAATTTCGATGGTCTAACATGAAACACTCCACTTGCAGCACCTACCAACCTACCCGCGATTCGCCCTTGAAAAAAAATCACATTAAAATTCTTTGCTTCTTCTTTCACCATTCGATTACACTTTATGTTTAGCTATTCTTATTAACGATATGCTACTCGTTATACGGCATAATCACGTGGACACATCGGTTCCCGTTAGATCCCCGAAGTTAAGCGATGTTAATTGTTTCTAGCCGTCTTAAACTTCTCCATGCGACTAGAATCAAACAGTGTCAATTCAGGATAGATTTTGGGATTGCGCAACCTTTGTTTCACAATTACAGGCATCCTTACAGCGATATTTATTATCTCTCAGGAGAGAACGGAAAGGAAATTGTTCACTAACACACATAAAGGAGAGCTGAAATAGGATTGTTATCAAGGTATACCATAATGCGGACAAAGGACCGAATAATAGAGGTCAATATATTTAGATTAAGTTTACGGAGAGTTTTAGGAATGCGACAGTTTACGACAGTTAGGAACAGTTTATGATAGGAACAGTTTACGGACAGTTTTGAGCTTGTGACAGTTGAGGGGTTCGACGCAGTTTGTGGCTTGGAACAGATCAGTATAAACTGACGTCAACTGACAAACACGATTTCGACAGAAAACGTAGATATGGACGTTAGTGCTTAGAGGGGTCTGCGATGGTGTCACAAACACATCCAGAGTCCAACCGATGTTTACAGAATATTTTAGAGTTTTTTTCTTTTGAGTTGTTTTATTTTTTATATACTTGTGAACTCGTTTTTGCTCTAACAGCCGCCAATGAGAGAAGACGACACAACCAGAAGAGAATGCAAAAGAGAAGGCGACCATGGAAACAGTATTGACGTCAGTATTTGTTATTGTGTGTGTGTGGGGGGGGGCGTGTGGTTGCACAGCTCGATTTGGATCGAATTTCATTTGTGTTGAATTATAACGCTCCTTTAAAATGTTAGTGACTACTCGCGTCGTACGAGAAAGGAAGTTTTTTTTAGTTCTCTCTTACTGCAAGAACTTGGACACCAGGGTTAGAAAGTGGAATTGAGAAGTCAGCGTCCCCGAGGAGGGGCACTCTGATCAGCAAAAAGTGCATGGGCATCCCCGTTGGCATTCCCCGGTAAGGCTCCTTCAGGCGATTAGCAATAAACTAATCCTTTCTCAAAGAGAGAAGCCAAAGCCTGGGAGGCTGGACTTCCTAGAACTGCACAAAACTAACATCCCACCGCAATCAACAGGAACCAGATCATTACAGGAATGTTATAATCTCTGTTGATTTTGGGTCCGAAGATAAAAATCCATAGCCAAAAATATGACTTTTTAGCGCGTTGACGTTTTTTACTTATTGTTGAAGAAAAGTAGAAAAAGTTTTGGCGGAAGTGTTTCCCACGGACAAAAGTAGTCTAAAGAATAAGAAAATAGATCGTAATTATTAATGATGCGATGATTCCAATAGTTTGTTCGAAATCAATACAATTATCGACTCCGTTCTAAATTCCCGATACCGATTATGCAGAAATAAAATACGTGTTCAGTATTTTGCTAAAGAAATAAAGGCACAGTGCACTACTTATATGAGAAAACAAAGAATTTTTTTAACTGCGACGTACATAAACGTTATTAAAATGAAATATAACATAAAATATTCGATTAGTATGATTTTAAAAAGAAGTAGGGTACTTCTACAGTATAGCACCGATATGAAAAACAAACTCTTAGCTGTGACGCACAGACAAGTTAGCACAACAGAAAATTACGTAAAAACATCAAGTAGTTTCACTTTTAAATAAGAAATAAGGTACTTGTGCAATATTCTACCAAGAAATAAGGTACTTGTGCAATATTCTACCAAGAAATAAGGTACTTGTGCAATATTCTACCAAGAAATAAGGTACTTGTGCAATATTCTACCAAGAAATAAGGTACTTGTGCAATATTCTACCAAGAAATAAGGTACTTGTACAATATTCTACCAAGAAATAAGGTACTTGTGCAATATTCTACCAAGAAATAAGGTACCTCTTCAGTGTATTTCGTATATGAGAAAACAAAAACTTAAATCTTACCTGTGACGCACATACAAATTCCGTAAAATCATCGAGTTAAATAAGAAACAAGGTGCTTTCCATCGCATTTCTGGTGATAACATTATTACTTACTCAGGTGTCATGTCAAATTAGTATAATCATACTGATCTTGTGTAGTTCTTTTAAATAAATGCATTTCGATTGAGAACATTATTACCTTTACATATCATGTCCAAATTACTATATATTCCAACGTATTTCTGGTAGAAACATTATTACCTACTTAAGCGCCATGCCGAAATTAGTAAAACCAAAGTGTTTTTTGTGTTAGTTTTCTTAAACAAATGAATTTCGGGTGAAAACATTATTACCTAATTAAGTATCATGTCGAAATTAGTAAAACCATACGGTTCTTGAGTAGGTCTTTTAAACAAATCCATTTCGGTGAGGATATTATTGCCCACTTAAGTGTCATGTTGAAATTAGTATAAATTCCAATGCATTTCAGATGAAAACATTATTACCCTCTTAAGTGTCATGTTGAAATTTGTAAAACCATATGGTTCTTGTGTAGGTCTTGTATACAAACGCATTTCTGGTGAGAACATTATTACCTACTTATGTATAATGTCGAAATTAGTATTATCCCAACGCATTTCAGGTGAAAACATTACCTACTTAAGTGTCATCTTTAAATTAAGAAAATCATGCTTTATTGATTAGGACCTTTTCAAACCAACGCATTTCAGGTGAAAACATTATTACCTACTTAAGTATCATGTTACAATGAGTAAAACAATAGGTCTGTTGTGTTGCTCTTTCAAACCAACGCATTTCAGGTGCAAACATTATTACCTACTCACGTATCATGTCGAAATTTGTATAAATTCCAACGCATTAAAGCTGAAAACATTATTACCTGCGTAAGTGTCATGTTGAAATTAGTAAGCCGATAAGATAGCTTTGTTGATGAGGGATCTTTTAAACCAACGCATTTCAGGTGAAAACATTATTACCTACTTACTTTTTATGTTGCAATTAGTATAACTTCCACGCATTCAGTTAAAACATTATTACCTACTTAAATGTCATGTCGAAATGAGTAAAACCATAGGATTCTTGTACAGATCTTTTAAAATAACGCATTTTAGTGAGAACATTATCACCTAGTTACGTATCATGTCGAAATTGCTATATATTCCAACGCATTTCAAGTAAAGCATGATTACCTACTTACGTGTCATGTCGAAATTAGTAAAACCATAGGGTGCTTTTCTTTATTCTGGATCTTTTAAACCAACGCATTTCAGGTGCAAACATTATTACCTGCTTACTTGTCATGTTGCAATTAGTATAAATTCTAAAAAATTATTGACAATGAATCAATAGAAAATTTAGAAAACTAAATAATCTTATATAATTTTTTTTATTAAATGATTAAAATTGTTTATCGGTGACTTTCGTTGTTAAAACAAATTATTCATAGAAGACATATTTTTCTCTTTACTTTGCTCGTAGTATGAAGCCGAGGAGTTGGCCGCTCGTGAAAAAAGAAAATGATATTTTAATCATTTCATAAAATTTTATATGACATTATTCAGTTTTTAAAATTTTCAAATTAAACAAACAAATAAGTTGAGAAAGGCAATAAAAATAATATTTTTCTTCACTAAAATTTATTTATTTTTCAATATTCGATATATATTTCACTTGAAGAGAGAAAATGTATCGCCGTTGTAATCTAGTCTAGACTATTCTATCATATCTATGAAAGTGAGAATGTGTGTGAGGACACTTCTCAACCTGCATACTCAACGAATTTTTTTTATATACAGACTTGAAACATGGTATATAGATTATTCAGTTATGTTGAAAACTTTTTAATCTGTTTTCATCCAGAAAAAAGGGCTACTAAGGAATCAGAAAATTGGTACGTGGGGGTCGCCGGATTTTTAACTGTTTGTCAACTGTTTCACGACTGCACATGCTCGGTCGAGAAACGTGATTTCTTTATGTTAAGAATAATTTTTTGAAAACACTTTGCAAATGTGGTTTCAACCTGGTTTAGTTGTTATCGTACTTGATTCAATCTCTTTAGATTTTAGCTTCGATCTCAGCTCGAGTATTTTTTTTACTGACAAGAATTGAACTGTTTAGAAAAATATAATACTCGCATGCACATACCTCAGTTTTACTTTTTTTTATTAATTAAAATATAATATTTATGCGTAGTTTACGACCGAGCAACACCGGATAGCCTGCAAGTCATTTAATAAAATGATATAACATTATTCGTTTCTGAATTTTTGAGATGGGATTTGATTATTTGTATTATTTGGATTCATCGGACTAGTGTTCTCATCTTGAGTGTCATTTTCACAACGTTTCGGTCGGTGTAACCTCCTTCTTCATATCTTCTGTATCTTGTCTAACTTTTGTGGAACTCGGAAATTACTGTGCAAACAGTTTTTTTTTTTTTTTTTTTACAAAGGCATCACCACATTATCAAGGCCCAGAGGCCACTCAAGGATAAGGGTTAAAGAGTGTACAGTAGAAATTGGTCAATATAGTAATCATTAGTAATGAAAATTTGGTAAATTTGATAACTTATATGGAACGGCTCATCAAGAACTTATTTACTTTAGACTTGAACACAACCATATTGTTGTCAGCTGGAAAGCAGGAAAACGGAAGACAATTCCACAGGCGTGCAGTTCTAAGAAAGAAGCTTTGTTCATGGAATCTACGTTTAGGTTTAGGCACAGATAAAGAGTGGGGGAAATTATTGATAGTGTTTACAGCTAGACGAGTGTTTCTTGTGAAAGTTTGGCGAGGGGGGACCATAGATTGAAGCTCAGTTGAACACTTTCCATGAAAATAACGATACATCAGAGACAAACTCGCAACATCTCTTCTGTGAGATAGAGGTTGCAGAAAGGAGAAAAGGACATCTCCTACGAGGCTACGAAGTCTATTTTGAACTCTATCAAGGCAGGACAAGTCCTTTCTAGCAGCTCCTGCCCAGATGTGGCAACAGTATTCCATCCTTGGACGTACCTGGCTCTTATATAGATAGAGAATAGCATCAGCAGTGAGATATCTACCGGATCGATAGAAAGATCCCACCATTTTTCCAGCGGCCTTGGCAACAGATTTGATATACGTGTTCCATTTAAGATCAGGAGTAATGGTCAAGCCCAGAAGCTTGTCAAAACTTGAGGCCTCCTGAAGACGAGAGCCATTCATTTCAATTGATGACAGATGTGGATTAGAATGTTGATGATGTAAAGAGAGAAGCTTGGTTTTAGATGCATTAAAAGTAACCAGCCACTCCTTTCCCCATTGTACTACGTGCTCAAGATTGGGAGGAGAGAGAATTGGAGAGAACTTGGTCGTTTACTGTCTTAGATGTGTTACCATAAATGGTAGTGTCGTCAGCATAAATGTCTACAAATGATGTAAGGATATGATTTGGAAGATCATTAATGTAGATCAGGAAAAGAGTTGGGTCCAGGATGGATCCCTGAGGGACACCGGCATTAATACTGTGAGCTTCTGATTTTTGCCCCTCAACTACTACTCTTATGAACCTATCAGAAAGAAATGATTTAATAATTGAGAAGACTTTTCCAGCTATACCATAGCTAGCGATCTTATGAAGTAAACCTTTATGCCATACCCTATCAAAGGCTTTAGATATGTCAAGAGCAATTGCCCTAGAAAGATTGCCACCATCGAGAGATTTGCTAATCCTATGCGATATAACTGTAAGGACATCTGCTGTAGATCTAGCAGAACGGAAACCATATTGAGTGTCACTAAGAAGGTTATTTTTGTTGAGATGGTTGATTACTTCTGTATTTAACACAGATTCTAGCAACTTACTCATGACGCACAGGAGACTGTACTGAGAGGGGGATGAGCGATCACCTGAATTCTTAAATACAGGGCATACTGATGAGATTTTCCAGGGAGATGGGAAACTATTCTCCTTAAGACAACGTTTAAACAGTTTTGTAAGTATGGGCGCTAGTTCAGGTTGAAGTTTTTTGAGTACTATAATTGGAATACCATCAGGGCCAGTTGCTTTACTCGAATCAAGGTTTTTGATTAGCTTCGCAACATCACGTACAGATATACGTATATCACATAGTGTGTTTTCTGATACAGGAGGAAATATTGGGGGTTGGCGGTCTTGGTCGCAAAGGGTAGAATTAGCTGCAAAGTTCTTGACAAAGAGTTTGGCTTTGTCTGATGCTGACGAGATTACCTCAGGTCCATTGATAATAGTTGGGATGGAGCACACGCTTCTGTTCAGGATTCTGTTTGCTATTTGCCAAAACTGGTGGGAATCAAACCGCTGCTCAGCTACTTTGGACTTAACGGACTGAGCATACAACTCTCTTGCGTTCCTTATTACTTTCTTACAATGGTTGCTGGCATTCCTGAAAACGGCTTTAGTTTCCATACATCTATTACGTTTGAAGCAGTGGAAAAAGTGATTTCTGTGCGCAATGGCAGCAGCACATTCTGGAGAGAACCATGGCTGGCTGTTAGGTTTTTGCTGAAACTTTTTAGAGAGTATGAAATGGTCAATACCTACAATTAACCATTCAGTCAGGTCTAATACTATAGAGGACACATCCTTTTTAAACATGGAATGCAGAGGTAGATCAGATATAAATGTACGGAAGCTATCCCAGTCAGCCATAGTGTATCGATATACTGTACGATGAAGAGGTACGTCTGGGGACTTATTACATTTCATTTTTATCTTAATTGATACAACAGAGTGGTCGGAAGATCCAAGAGGCGACAGAACAGAAACTGAACATAGTTCAGGGCAAGTTGTGAGAAAAAGGTCTAGTAGGCTCGCATACTGGCCGTCATTATCGGGCACACGGGTAGGTTCCTGAACAATCTGAGTGAGGTCATAGGCAATGGAGAAATCATGACAGAACCTCCCCTCATCATCGGTCTTGTTTGAGTGGGTCAACCATTCGACGTTGTGAACATTGAAGTCTCCACATACGTGAATGTTAGCTGAAGGATAAGTAGAAAGGACTTGGTCAATTTTCTCAGATATGCTTTGAAAGATAGTAACTCCGCTGTTGTGGGGGCGATAGAGAGTAAATATAAATGCAGTAGTGTGAGCTAAAGCAACCCGGAAGCACATATAGGGTAAGTTAGGATCTTCCCTGGAGATGTCCCTACCACATGGAAAGCTATCTTTAATATAGGCACATATTCCATGCCCATGGCGATCTTGGGGGTCAGATTTAGAAGTTAAGTTAGAGTATCCTGTAATTGCGAACTCATCTAGGGAAATAGCCTGTCCAATGCCAGTTTCACTTAAAAATAAAAGGTCTGGTTTAGTCTCCTGTAATTGGGTTTCAACCTCTGGAAGGTTAGAACGAAGACCCCTGATGTTGGAGAAGGAGACATGGTAGTAGGGGTCTACGTTGGAAGTTGGAGAACCGGGTTTAATCGTGTATTTTTTCTTGAAACTTGTCATGATGAAATTTTGGAATTTGTGGACTAGATCGTCAGATTTACTTAGAGCAGGACAGAGAGGGGAAACTAAGAGAGAAAAAGAAACGAAGATTTTTTTTTTGTAGCACATGATAAGGTAAAGCCGTAACAATTACCCACTAGTATGGCATCGAGAGGCCCCACCAGAAGCTACTGCATGGTCCAGATTCCATTCACCAAATGGCAATACAGCAGCCCCAGTACTTTGCACTTGCTGATAGGACAGCCTCCTTAGTGGTTAATCCAAGGTTCGGGTCCCTGACTATCAGGCGGATAACGTCAGCCTAGACAAAACGTTTACCTCCAGCACCCTTACTAGTGACATGGCTACAAGGATAGACATAGAAACAGAAAATTTCGACCAACTCTGCCAACTGTTCGCGCAAAATACTGCCAACCTAGAAAACAGCTTTTTCTTCTCCCTTTGTCAGAAAAATCACTCATTAAAAAATGAGGACTGAGGGACAAATAAGAAGAAGCGAGAGTAACAGGAGCTGCCGATAACGCATCCACAATGCGTTTTCTACTCTCCATTAAAAAAAAAAACAAAAAAAAAAAAAACTATTAAGTATTGTACTTAATAAAAGTCCAACAGACGTGCTTAAGGGAAAGTATGGTGATAGATTCCCCTCCCACGAACTAAAAATGAGTACAATTAGGTAATCTATTTTTGCAATCAACTCGGTAGATAAATAAACATTTATGGACGAGAAAAAAAGCTAGCATTTAATACAACAGAAATACATAAATTAAATACTGAAATAAAATGTAGTTATTAATATTTGAATCTAAAAATAAAAAGTGCGAATTAGTAGAGAAAATCACTTATCACAACAACGCTTTCGTCTAATACGAATTTTGGGAGCCTTAAACCTATTTTTATTTCTAGTTTTAAATATCACTATATATATATATATATATATATATATATATATATATATATATATATATATATATATATACTAGCATGGATTCCCGGCGTTGCCATGGTATTTGCAGGTTTGCGTTGAGCAAAAAAAAAAAAAAAAAAGTGGTAGTAGGAAGGCAGGCTCGAACCGGTACCGCGAAGGAGGAAAAGAACAGGAAAAAATGTGACGCCTTTGCTGTTACAATCACCGCCAAACCGGAAGTGACGTAGGTTTAAATTAAGGCTAGACAATCGAACAGAGGGGATGACTTTTGAAAATATCGGCGAAAAAAGCGCCCGCCTGTAGAAAAGTGCATAGTTGAAGGTGAAGAAATTACTGTTTTTATCCAATTTTTCGGTATTTGTCGTCTGAAGGGCCGAGCTTCAAAACGATACTGATCTGTGTAAAATCCGTCTCCTCTGTCGAAAGTTTTAGGCAGACATGCGAACACACATACATAGATTTATATATATTTATAGCTCAAATTTTCGACCCAAATCGATTAAAAAGCTTGCCTTATCTCTGAATACGCTTTATGTCAAATTTCAAATGTTTAGACCAGAAATTGTCTGAGTTATTTGGTAGAGACCACAGAGGTCAATTTTTTTTTACTTTGACCCCTATTATGACCCCTTAACATTTATTGTTTGGGGCTCAAATCAAGTTATTAAATTAGATTCATGTCCAAGGACCTATATTTAAAATTTCAAGTGTTTCGACCCATAACTGGCGGAGTAGTTTGGTAGAGTTCTCAAAGGCCAAATTTCTGGGCGAAAACAGATTACAAAGATTTTCCTAAACCTCAATACCCTGTATATCAAATTTCGAGTCTGTGGACTTAAAATTGACAGAGTTATTGTGTAGAGAAATGTTCACAGACAGACAGACAGACATACAGACAGACATACACTTTCACTTATATATATATGTTACCCAACAAAAGCAAGTGTAAACTTAAGACTAATATATATATATTAATAATCAAATAATAAGCCCCACCAAATAAAAAAAGCCCGATGAAAACACGATAAGACGTAGAGCCTGTCAATAATGAAAAAAAAAAAAATCAAGACTGTAAATTAACATTAAAAATTTACAAGGAAAAAATTTTTTTTCTTCGCTTCTTGGATTTACCATCAAGTGAGTCTTCATGCATTCTGAACTTCCTATATTCGGTTTATCCTTTTCTTTTTCACATGCTTAAACCGATATGAACATATTTCGTTTTTGAATTTATAACGAAGCATCATAAAGTGCTGTTTCATTTAATACCATAACCAGTAAATTCTTAGCTCAGCTATACCAATAATTTGCTAATTTCCTTCTTTCCTATGAAGAGAAGAATAGCATTCTTTGAATCTCCGCGGAAGAAGCATATTTTAAATATTGTTTTGAAGTATTCTGTTGAACAATAAATATTTCCTTGTAAATTTTAATTTACAGTCTTGATTTCTTTTCATTATATATATATATATATATATATATATATATATATATATGATTGTTTTTTTTTTTGCTGTTTATATACTCTATTATTTCGAAATTGTGTCCAAATTCCTGAGTTCGACAGAAACATTTCCGAGTTCGGCAAGATACACTTGAAGAAGGTCGGAGGTTACATCGACTGAAGTGTTGTGAAAATCACACCCAAGACGAGAACAGTAGTCCGATGAATCCAAATAATGCGAATTACATTATTCAGTTTTCTACATTTTAAATTAAACTTAAGAAATATTTTTCAAAGATGTGATCAAGTTTCTCTATATTTTTCTTTATTTACTTTGTCATCTTTCCGGCATTTTTCTGCATTGCAAACAGCCTTAAATATAATTATTTAGAAGCAATATATCAAGCAAACTGCTCTACACTAATAGGCATCGTTCACTTAACTGTTGTATAAATCCCAGACACAACAACAGTACATGAAAGATTTATAAATGAAAAATATGCGCTGACCGAAAATTGACAAATTCTTTCGCCAGCTCGTCTAAGTACGAATAGATTTTCTAATACATTTTTTTTTTGCCTTTAAAGAGAGAAAATTATGACTTCACTATAATTTTGTGTGAATTCCTTCAGCTTATATAATTACTATAATTTGGTTTGGAAGGAATGTGCTGAAATGTTTCATCAATTTTATGGATTTCAAATTCCATTTTCGCTGAGCGTGTTCTTATAATTCTTTAGCATTAAGTTCAATTTTTGTGGATTTTCCTCTTTGATTCTGTCAACATTGTCTCGATAATATTTATTTATATCGGATATTTTTTAAAAATACCTTTCTGAATTTTTGAGATGAGGATTGATAATTCATATTATTTGAATTTTTCGGACTACTGTTCTCATCTTGAATTTTATTTGCACAAGGTTTCGGACGATATAACCTTCGATCTTTCCAGGTGTATCTTGTCGAATTTGGGATCTGTGGCGTAGCAGTTAGAGTTTTGGGTAAAATTCAGTTGTAAGTTACACTCTCCTGGCGATTGAAGTTCAATCCTCAGTGTGAGCGAGACTAAAAATGCAATTGTGAATGGCTGACAGAACGGGAGCATGCTACTTCCATGGATTAAACACCCGGGCAACGCCGGGCAACCATGCTAGTATATATAAATCTCTAAACAAAGTTTGTTTAGACAAGAGGATAGATTCCCTTATAAGTTTTGTAACTAACAATTAAAAAAAACTCGAGCTGAGATTGAAACCAAAACCTAAAGAAAGTGAGTTAAGTACAATAACCATTAGACTAGCTTACCAAAATCTTAAGAAAAGTGTTTTTCAAACCTCGTGAAATAGTTGACAAATAGAAAAAATCTGATAACGTCCAAGTACCATTTTTCAATTTTTACCCCTTAGAAACCATTTTTCAATTTTTACCCCTTAAAAACCATTTTTCAATTTTTACCCCTTAAAAACCATTTTTCAATTTTTACCCCTTAGAAACCATTTTTCAATTTTTACCCCTTAGAAACAATTTTACAATTTTTACCCCTTAGAAACCATTTTTCAATTTTTACCCCTTAGAAACTATTTTTCAATTTTTACCCCTTAAAAACCATTTTTCAATTTTTACCCCTTAAAAACCATTTTTCAATTTTTACCCCTTAGAAACTATTTTTCAATTTTTACCCCTTAAAAACCATTTTTCAATTTTTACCCCTTAAAAAACATTTTTCAATTTTTACCCCTTAGAAACCATTTTTCAATTTTTACCCCTTAAAAACCATTTTTCAATTTTTACCCCTTAGCAACCATTTTTCAGGATGAAAACCGATTCAAAAGTTTTTCATATTTCTGAATTCCCTACATACCAAATTTCAAGTATGTATAAAAAAATTCGTTGAGTATATAGGTTGAGAACTGTTCTCACACACAGATTCTCACTTGTATAGATATATAGATATAGATTTTTCGGGCTACTGTTCTCATCTTGAGCGTCATTTTCACAACATTTCGTCGATGTAATCTCCGACCTTCTTCATGCATATCTTGTCGAACTCTGGAAGGACCTGTGGCACAGTGATGGGAGTATTTGAAAAAAAAAATCAATTGTAAAAGTAATATTCTCTTGAAGGTTCAATCCTCAGCGTCGGCGACCGGAAAGTACAATTCCGACTTACTTCGGACCTCTGTCCAGTCATGACTGATTAAACAAGAGCATGCTACCCCGTGAAGTAGATTAAGTCCATCCATCCAGCGCGCCCGTAGCCGAGATTGACTTCACTACACGAGTTTGTTGCGTAAAATCAAATCTTATCGATAGCTGAATACTTGATGCTTTGCCAGGGCTACCAAGAGTATTTTTATCGTGACGTCATCACTAAATGGTGTGCCTACCACGGCTTAAGAGAGTCCCATCTACCCTCGAAAGAAGGATAGACCGCGCCAGTTTCTCAACCTGGTATTTTATCTCGCGGTACATACAGCGCATCGCCTTCCCAAATGGTCGCCCATGTGGTACTGGCCAGGCTCAGCGTTGCTTAACTTCAGTGATCTGGCGAGAACCGGTGTGTCAACGTAATTGTGCCGTACTTCGTATTAAGTAGATGAAGTAATTACGTCGAAATTTCGCCCAGAATCCCGAGTTTGATAGAAACATTCCCGAGTTCAACATGATCTACCTGAAGAAGATCGGAGGTTACATCGACCGAAAGGCTGTGAAAATTACTCACAAGTAGCGGTCTAAAGAATACAAATAGTACGATGAACCAATCTTCATCTCAAAAATTCAGAAACGTAATATTAATTTTATCTCCCTAACAAGCCAGTTAACTATGTTATAGTAGATCTGCCTTGTTGTCTCTTGATCTTACCGAATTCTAAGACAAAAATTCATCTAGTCTGGTGGAGTGTCCAATTTACTGCTTTTATGAGAGGCAAAATTACTTGGAGAAAATACACCATTTCCTGTGTGGTAGCCATAGTGAGTGGATCTTTTGGGGCTTCGAATACTACTCGTATGTTATTTTGAATATGTAGTCAGGGTTTACTTGTGAGGTTATCTTGACGAACATCTGTACAAACAGACCTTAGCCACTCGAGAACAGTGTCTGCTAGGCATTCAAGTTCTCTTCAATAGGAATTCAAGTTTTCTCCAGGATGCATTCAAGTTATCTCAATCAATGCGTATAACGGCAAAAATGCTATTTTCAATTTAACTGGAACCGTCCGACGGACAGAGGGCTTTACTGAAACGCAAAGACTGATCAGAAAACGAAAAGAATAATTATTTGAATATTTATTGCCCCAATATATTCTATTATTAAGTGAAAACAACTCAACATATAGTTATTAATTAACTGCTTATTGCATATTAATAACAATTCTCTTTACATAATTGATCGTTAAAGGTAATTTCGTGTACAACATGGCCGCCTATAATATCATCCTTACAAATATTCATGTTACGCTTATGCTCCAAATCAATTTGACCTTTTCTACATATATCCTCAACATTAACTACTTTTAGATAATGCTGAACGAGGACAATGGCGATATAGGCGTAGAATATATATGAGTGATAACATTATTAGAGATATGTGCGGTCCTGGTTTTGCCCCAGAAAGATAAACAGAAAACAATATGGCTGACGAGAGCCTAACATTATTTACCATTAACTGGTCCCCCCTATGTTAGGCTTGAAACCGACGGTACCAATGTTTTTCTGACCTTCTGTACAGTTTATATATATATATATATATATATATATATATATATATATATATATTCGCCACTTTAATGACATTAATTTTAGAGGTATATATTTATGAACACGTATATGGGTTGCAGTCGTCTAAGTGTCTATGTACCTAGACATGTATGTATTTAGATATATATTTATATATACCTATCCTTGTTTTATCGTTATTTCCATGGCAGGTGCTCGTCTGAACTCTTTCACGAAAAACACCCGTCTAGCTGAATCCACTGTGAAAAATTTCCCCCACTCTATATCTGTGCCTAAATCAAAACGCGGATTCCATGAACAAAGTATCTTTCTTAGAACTGCACGTCTGTGGAACTCTGTTCCGTCTACCTGCTTCCCACTTTGGATGTGTTCAAGTCCAACGTTAACAAATTCCTAATGAACCGCTCCCTTAAGTAAACACTTCATCAAATCTCCACACTAACGTAATGTACTTGCAATAACCCTTATCCCTAAGTGGCTTCCGGGCCTTGATAAGTGGTGATTACTGTGTAAAAAAAAAATCTGTGAGTGAGTGCTTGTATGTATATTTTTGTAGAATTGGTATATTAAATAAAAAGGACTAGGTGAAAATTATAGTACGAGAAATAGGTTTTAAATTTTGTATAAATTATTTTAGTATGAAAGAAATAGTTTTTTTTTGTACATTTAGGAATATCTGAGTAATTTTTCAAAGATTCTATATATGTGTGCTTTGTTATATGTGTGGTTGTGTGTGCATTTATATCTGTACGTATATATATTGTTTAAAATATAATTATCCACTGACACGTATTTCGTCGTTTCTAACTCATCAGAGTGGCTGAATCGTGTGTGTATATATATTCATATATGTGAGTGCGTGTCTGTATGCATCTGTGCATTGTTAATTTCAATAAAAAAGAGAAAGAGTTTTATCGAAACGTAAAAGAGAAGTGTTCTGACTTCTTTCTTTCCCTCTTACTCTTTCCGTTTTCTTTTCCTCGTTCAACAACTTGCGCGGGATTTGTCTAGTTATTTGATTTACTGTATTTGGAAGGATAAGGGGAAGATTGTCTATGTTTGACGGATATATTAAGAGGAAAGAAGAGTAACTTTATTAAATGGCCACATTTACTAATAACATTTCAATTTTGTGTTTATTTTATTTCTGGTTTCAGTTTATCGTTTTTAATTTTATTTAGTATAATAGCCGATTCTTTTAATCGTTTTAAGTCAGCCTTGAACCCATGAGGAGACAATTAATATTCTCAAATCGTAGATTAATCAGCGTAGGGGTTTTGTGATATTTATATAATTTCACTTATAATAGCGCTATATATGTATTGATCACTTTCGAAAAATATTATTTTTAGTTTAATGCAGTGTAATTTATTTAATCACACACATACCCCCATCTCTCTGTCTGTCTGTCTGTCTGTCTGTCTGTCTGTCTCTCTCTCTCTCTCTCTCTCTCTCTCTCTCTATATATATATATATATATATGTGTGTGGCAATCGTTTCGCGATCCTTCTTACAATTTCAAACCTTATATTGTTTGAAAATATTCACAAGATCGGCCCCTCTTCAGACGTTGAGAAAAACATTCTTTAATGAACAATATAGAATCCATTATATATATATATATATATATATATATATATATATATATATATATATATATATATATATATATATATATATATATATATACCTGTTGTACCCGGCCACGCGTTGCTGTGGCTCAGTTTGTTAAAATGAAACACATTCCTCATAAATAATTGCATTTTGTATTGTTTATTTATTTTATTATTTTTGCATTTTTTTATCAATAAAAGTTGTTTTTTTCCCCAAGAAAAGGTGAATTTTTTACCATAAATTGTTAAGTGAAAAGTTTTTTGTTTTTTTTTCAGCAAAACTTGCACTTTTTTTAAAAAGAAAGTTGGCAGTAAACATTTCTTTTTGAAAACAGAATTTTTATTATAAAAAGAAAAGATGAATGTTTTATATGAACACTGTAAATAGTTAGGTGAAAGTAGAGAAAAGTTATAGTTTTTTTCAAGAGAATGTACAAATTTTTCTTGTCAATAGATGTTAAGAAAATAAACGGAAAAAATACTTCCATCATTAATTAATTCTGCAAAAGATAAATAAAATGTTGGTTAAGTCTTTCAACATTTGAACAACGCTCGACTGAATCCGGTGATTGCCGGTTGGACCCTAAACTAATTGGAATCCGGTGCGGGGAGGGGGGGGGGTAAATTCTGCATGAGTACCATTCTTTTTAATTTTATCTTTGTTCAATTTTTTGTGTGGGCTTTTAGCGATTGCCAACTAAGAAATTTAACCAAAATGCAAAAAATTCAGCAATTAAATAATTTTGCTCAGCTTCTAATACAGATCCTAGTAAATCAATCCCTCTTATTAGGACACTCAAGGGAAGGACGGGACCAAATTATTGCCAGTATGTTAGGGAGACGTTCTATTTTTTGTTTTTACAATATTTCAAGCAGATTAGACACTCAGTTACCAGATTGTTATGGGTTGCTCGTTAACTTATGATAAAACTTGCAAAGTACGCGCTGGATTGTTGTAAAAATGGAATGGAAATTTAAATTTCGTTCCGTTTTAATCTTTTTTTTTATTGTGCTTCTCCAAAACAAATATAATCAAGAGAATAACATTCAAGAATTGTACTTTATATATATATATATATATATATATATATATATATATATATATATATATATATATATATATATATAAAACACGAAATATTAAAAAATATATATTAACGAAAGAGAAATAATTCCATTTTATAACGAAAAAAGTCAATTTGGTATATAAAAGTTCCGTTTAGTGATGTCACGTGATGGCACGCGGTGTGAAATAATTGTCCCCAAATAAAAAAATGGCCCATCCGTACAAAGAAAACCACATATCTATTATAGAAAAATTAAGTATAATGTTATAATTAAAAAGAGATATATAGAAACACGCATGGGTAAAGTAAATATATTATACCAAAATGTGGAAGCCATTCGTCCAGTGGTTATTTAGACTATTAATAACGAACAAACCAAGAGTTACATTTATATATATATATATATATATATATATATATATATATATATATATATATATATATATATATATAGGGGGGAAGTGGTCCAAAAATAATGCGTCCTATTTTTTAAATTTTCTTTATTCTTCGCACAGAAAGGGAATTGCAAATTGGCAAATTGCATTGTTATGATGACTGAATTATGCATCCATAACCTGATATATATATATATATATATATATATATATATATATATATATATATATATATATATATATAATTTGATAAAATGGTAAAAACAGGAAATAAAGTGCTCAATACGTTAGCAGAGCTGAATATGTTTTTTTATATTTTATAACCTCAAGTATTAACCTATTCGCAACCATTCCATCATAATTTGCTCCTTATCTCTAATATCGCTCCATACCCAATTATTCATATTGTATTATAACCAAACACTCTACTTCTGATTATCTTTATTGCTAGCTAATTCTCACTAGACTTCACATCATTTTTATGTCATTTTAACATTTTAATTCTTTGGAAATTTCCCCTGTTTTTCTTATACCAATAATCTACCACTTAATATTAACCGAGAAATTCCTTAAAAATGTAGTAACTGTAAATCTTTAAACTACCCCTGTTTCCTATATTTATACGGAAAATTATTAGTAATTACAAAGATTGAGATAAATTACTGTGCGTTCTTTTCAGAGCATGTTCTTAATTTTTCCTCTAATTGCTCACAGAAGACATCTTTCTCTGATGCTTCGGCATCAAGAGTTGGCGGGTATGCAGATAAGACGAGAACACTACCCTGCTCTGTGTTGAGCCTTAGATGGGAGAGCTTGTCAGATGTTGCTGATCGGGTCCGAATGCTCGGCATGTTCCTCACAGCAAACCCAGTGCCGTACATTCTTACTTCTTCTTCCGGTCTACCAAATCAGTAAAATGTATAATTTTCCTCTTTGATGGTGTCAGTCCCAGAGAGCCTCGGTTCTTGCAGTGCGGCAATATCAATAGTATGATTAAGCAGTTCTCAATCAATGACGGCAGTTTTTCGAGCATCATCAAGGTCAGAATCATTATCGGTATTCATTTCAGTGGTCATTGTCTGGATATTCCATGTAGCAAAGGTAAGCTTTGATTTCTTGGATGAATAATTGAACGCTGTGCCCTGCACACCCATGCAGGTAGGGTGTGGTGAAGTGATAGCACCTAATTGGACAGGGGCTGCTTGACTTGAGCGGGTGGTAGCTTATCATAAAACTAACAGTACTGTTGATAGCAGTCCCTAGCGCCTGGCTATATCACCATTAGTCATAGCTTATAACCGGCAACTACATTAACTCTGTTTGCTGCAATAATTACGACTGTGTAGCAGTTGGCTCTGCTCGGTAGATGCGATGCTGTTGGTCATAGTTTGGATCTATGCCAGGTCTGTTAAGCTGGCTTGGATGGTCTTTGCATTGACCAAACGCTTCTCTCACCCGAACTCTCCCTGTATCAGAGTAAAGGCTATGCCAGACCGTCTGAGAGAGAGAGAGAGAGAGAGAGAGAGAGAGAGAGAGAGAGAGAGAGAGAGAGAGAGAGAGAGAACAGGTTCAAGGGCTGCAACAAAAGAAATCCATGATTATTTCGTGCCTTAATGAGGCCCCACTCCATTTGGTGGCTGACCGTTGACTGACTTGGTAGCTCATCCGCCCTTTAGATTAAGAAGACAACATTGCTGGCATGTCATGATACAGGTAATACCGGATTACATGGTACCGGTAGCAGGAGTGGGACTTCTGACTTGACATATATATATATATATATATATATATATATATATATATATATATATATATATGCTAGTTGGCCATTGCCCCCCCCCCCCCAAGGGTTCATCCGCCCTTTGGAAGGTCTTGTTTTTAATCCTTATGGGAGACTAGCCTCTCTTCTCAAAAAACAAATCTGCTGAGGGAACCAGTTTCATGATATATATATATATATATATATATATATATATATATATATATATATATATATATGTGTGTGTGTGTGTGTGTGTGTGTGTGTGTGTGTGTATCATCTTTCTTTTGCTGAATTTGACGGTGTGAAATTCCAAGAAAGCATCCCCTGTCATGGACATGCGTCAGAAGCAAATATGAATTCCTAGCAAAAGTACATTGAGAATGCTGATGTCTATCTAGAAAAATTATACAGCACAAAAGGTCGTTCGATTTAACGGTACTAATTCTATCTTCGTAGCTCTTCAACATATTAAGTTGATAAACATAGGAGGCTTTACTTTTGGAACAAACGCCCCCACATATATATATGTATATATATATATATATATATATATATATATATATATATATATATATATATATATATATATATATATATAAATGAAGAAATGGAAACGATGAGTCCCGACACAAAGCCAACCGAAGAAGGAATAGTTTAAAAATACTAAAATTAGACATTGAAAATATCCGTCTATGCCATTGACATTGCATGTTTAGTGTCATTAGACTGGTTTTACTATTTAGGAGAGAAGGAGAAACATACGAGATTATAGGTTATCGGGGTGTTCCACAACAAAAGTTTTCTGTTCATTAATAAATAATTGTGGGGAGTGTCGGCCTTGTTAATATTAATGTCCGCCGGAAGACCCTAACCAACAGCGCGGTCATGTGTTGGCGCCACAATGTACGACGCACCCTTCGTGAAGACTAATTATGAATATTGCACTCGTTGCACTATTCATTTTCCCAATGTTTCATTTATTTGTCTTTATTTTTGTTTTTCTTTCATAATTTGTGTCATATTTTGTGTGATAGTTTTGGGAATTTTATTCAACAATCTCAGAATAATCAAAAAATCAAAGTTTTAAAATCGAATCGTAATTTTGCATATCTATTTAGTTCATCTATCATACAAGAAAGAATTTGTGATTGAGTAAGAACTCCCTCTATCGTGCTAGAAAATTATTCACACCTGAGAGCATCTCATATCTAAATAAAGCCATGCAAGAGTATTGTTGCCACATCTTCTGATTACCTCGTGTAAGATACACAGCAAGTATCCAACTGCTAGCGCGAGTAATCGATGAATCGTTCAGCATAGATACATATTAAAGTCGAACTCCTGATAACAATTTTTATTCGTAATTTTGTTTTAATTTCTTTGTTTCAAATCTCTCTCTCTCTCTCTCTCTCTCTCTCTCTCTCTCTCTCTATATATATATATATATATATATATATATATATATATATATATATATATATATATAAAATAAAGTAATTCATCGGTTTTTGTTTATTCTTTTTCAGCTCCAACAAGGCGTTTTGTCAATTGGATGTGAGGTGCTACTATTTTGAATAATTTCTATAGGAGACTATGTGTGTAATTGAGTAACGAGATGTCTGCTTGCATTACATTAGTACAGTCAGAGAAACAGGAAGTAGGCTCCTAAGTTCTGGCAATTTTGAGGAAGAAGCTATTAGATTAGAATGCTTTTTCGTATTGGGGAACTTAACAATGCTATTTGTCAAGTCAGTCGGAAATATGTACATCGATTAGCTGTAAGCGTTATAAGTTATTTAAAGCAAATTCTATTAAAGCATTTGGAGGACATGCACTGGAATGCAACATTCCGGTGATGAGACAGAATTGGTTGAAATTGGTTAGTAGTATATGACTTATTAGATTGGAGACTTTTAAAAATATCTTTCTACTGACAAATCAATTTACTTAGAACCTCTCATCGTCGCGATTTTGGGTTGTTTGTAGACTGGTTAATAATAGTCAGTTAAAAAGATTCAGCTAGGAATAATTAGTCAAATATAATCAGTTAATAATAATCAGTTAATGATAATTAGCTAATAATCATAATCACTTAATAATTATCAGCTAATAAATAAATAATAATGAGCTTATAATAATCAGCTAATATTAATCAGCTAATAATTATAAGTTAATAATAATCAGTTAATATTAATCAGCTTATAATAATCAGTAAATAATAATCAGCTAATATTAATAAGTTACTAATAATCAGTTAATAATGATTAATTTATAATAACCAGTTAATAAAACTCAGTTAATAATAATCAGTTAATAATAATCAACTAGTAATAAGTTAATAATAATCAGCTTATAATAAACAGCTAATAATAATCAGTTAACAATAATGAACTAATAATAACCAGTTAATAAAATCAGTAAATAATAATCAGTTAATAATAATGAGCTGATAATAATCAGTTAATAATAATCAGTTAATAATAATAAGCTAATAATAATAAGCTAATAAGAATCAGTTAATAATAATCAGTTAATAATAATCAGCTAAGAATAATCAGTTAATTATAATCAGCTAATTATAATAAGTTAATAATAACAAGTTAAGAATAATCAGTTTATAATAATCAGCTAATAATAATTAGCTAATAAAAATCAGTTCATGATAATTAGTTAATAATAATGAGCTATTAATTAATTAGTAATAATTAATCAATAATAATCTGTTAATAATAATCAGTTAATAATGATCAACTAATAATAAGATAATAATAATCAGTTAATAATTATCAGATAATAATCAGCTAATAATTATAAGTTAATCATAATAAGTTTATAATAATTAATTAAATGAGTTAAGTTCACACATTTCATATGAATCAAATAATTATATTTTTGCATTGATTTCACCGACACAAAATATCGCCTTTTTTGAAAAAAACAACAAAATTAAATGCTATTTCAACCTAAAGTTGTGTGTGTTCATTAATAAATAGATACATAGATACATAGAACGAAAGAGAATTAGAGAGGGAGGGAAGAAAAGAGATAGACAGCATTTTATTCAGCAAATGAATAAATATTTTATTTATTTTATCAAAGTTAAAAAAATGTTTAAATTCAGCTTCGAAATTTCTAAAAAAATATGTTCTAAGTGCGTTGATTCTAATAAATGGATTTTAATAACAAAATGTGTTATCTTTATTTATTAACAGAAAAAATGTTATAAAGAAATTAATTACGTGCTGTTTTAGGGTAAAATTGACTTTTAACTGTCCCGTATAGCATTGTTTTTGTTAGAAACTACTACTACTACTACTACTACTACTACTACTAATAATAATAATAATCATGAGAAAGTGCGAATAGCTAGTTATCAGAAGAGACAGGGGAGAGTCTTGAACTACCTAACCAATGGGAAATGAGGACACTTGGCAAATATGACACCTACAAATATTTTCGAGTTTTGGAAGCAGATATCATCAAATTAACAGAAATGTAAAAGCAAATTCGAAGAGAATACTTTAGAAAAACAAAACAAAAACAAAAAACAACAACAAAAAACAAAACAAAAGCAAACCTAGAAATTATATTACATGGTAGGAATCTAATAAAAAGTATTAACACGTAGGCAGTATCAATAGTAAGATACACTGGACCGAAGAAAAACTGAAGCATGTCGATTAGAAAACCAGGAAACTCATGACTATGCACAATTCACTTTCTATATGTAAATGGTTTTATATATGCATATGTTTATATATACAAGTTTTTATATATGTATATGTTTTATATATGTATACGTTTTAATAAATGTACATGTTTTATATATATTAAAGTTTTTTTTACATATGTATTAGTTTTTATATATGTATATTTTTTAATATATGTATATGTTTTTATGTATATTTTTTATCTACTTATACATTTCGTTATATGTTTTTATATATTTATATGTATTTATATGCATATACGTTTTTATATATGTATATGGTTTTATATAATAATATTTTTATATATGCTTTTATTTTTATATATGTATGATTTTATGTATGTATAAGGTTTTACGTATGTAAATTTTGTTATATATATATATACGTTTTAATACATGTTTTCGTATTTGTATATGTTTATATATATGTTTTTTATATGTGTATATGGGCTTACTTTACTTTATTATTTATATAAGTATATGTATTTATATATGTATATGCTTTTAATATATGTATAAATTTTAAAAAATTTTACGTTTTATATACGTACATGCTTTTAGACATGGGTACGTTTATATATACATTTTTATATATGTGTACGCTTATATATATATATATAAATATATATATGGCTATATATATATTTACGTTTTCATATATGCATATGTTTTTATATATGTAGATGGTTTTGTATATATTTTTCCATATATGTATACGTTTGCATATATATAAATATTTTTGTATATGTATACGTATTTATATATGTACATGTTCATATATATATATTTAATTTTTTATATGAATATTTTTATACATGTATATGTTTTTAAATGTGTAAATATTTTTACATATACATGTTTTTTTTATATCTATATGCATAATATATTTGAATGTACATATATGTAAATGTTTTTGTAAATATATTTTTTTTATATATTTATGTTTTTCATGTATGTATATGTATATGTTTTTATATATTTATTTGTTTTTATATATGTATACATTTTATATATGCACGTGTTTTTATATATTTTTTGTTTTTATACATGCATACGTTTTTATATATGTATACGTTTTTATATATGTATATGTTTTTATATTTACTTTTTTTTATAAATGTATGTTTTTTATATGTATATGTTTTTATATGTGTATATATTTTATATATGCATATGTAAAAACATATATGTATATGTTTTACATATGTTTTTTTCATATATGTATATATTTTATAGATGTATATATTTTTATATATGCATATGTCTTTATATTTGCATATATTTATATATATATTTATATATGCTTATGTTTTTATATATGTATATGTATGTTTCATGTGTATATGTTTAAATATATGTATGCTTTTATATATATGCATGTTATTATACCTGTATATATTTTTACATATAGTTATGATTTTATATATGCATATATATTTTTATGTATGTGTATATTTTATATATGTATATATTTTGACGTATGTATATGATTTTATATATGTATATATTTTTATTTATGTATATATGTTTATATTTGTATATATATATATATATATATATATATATATATGTGTGTGTGTGTGTGTGTGTGTGTGTGTGTGTGTGTGTGTATTTATAGCCGTTGTATAAGAGGAGGAACTTAAAATGAGGCATATACCTTTAATGTCTTGAAATCTGGTTAAAGTCGATAAATCAACACAATTTAAAAACAAATATATAGGAAAATCTTTATGATGTCCATACCAGTCACAGAACGAAAATGTCACATTCCAAAGAATGACGAAAATTTATTAAATAGTTTTTTCGTCTTACCAAGTAAATAAAATTTTATAAGGAAGCAAGAACGTTGTTGTGGTTCGCCCTATGTAAGAGATAATCCAATTTGAACTACAACGATTTTAAAATCCGCATTGTTCTGAGCGAATCAGATAAAAACACGTGTAATAGGTCTAATATATATATATATATATATATTTTTTTTTTTATAAATATATATGTTTTTGTCATAAATGTATATCTTTTTGATATGTATAAGTTTTTATAATCGATTGAAAGCATATACTTAAAGTACTCCTCCTACGCTGATTTGCTAAGTTTAGACGCTGATGTTCTCGCTTTGTTTTGACTGGTTGTGACTGAAGTATGAATGTGTAGTGTGAAATGAAATATATTTATTTTTGTTACATGTACATAGTGTCTTAAACTGCTCACTTCTGACCAAGATTTGCTGTTGCAGTATAGTGTGGATATGTCACTTTCCAAACTATAGAAGCTAGTTCAGCCAATATCATTGGAGGATTATCATAGAAAATTAGCATCTCGCAGTCAATGTAGCATGTCACCTTAATGACATCGGAAAAAGAAATAGTGTTTTATCAAGGCCTGAAGGGTACTCAAGAATAAAAATTAATGAGTCTTTAGTGGGCCGTGAGGTGTCACCGTGATTAACGGTAACAGTGAAAACTTGGTAGAATATTATTGTTTAAGAGGACGGCTCAACAAGAACTTGTTTACATTGGACTTGAAAACCTCGATGTTGTAGTCAGTTTGGAAGCAGTGTCGTGATATAGAGTTACACAGGCGAGTAGTTATAGGAAAGAAATTGCGTTTATAAAATTTGCGCTCAGATTCAGGTAAGGTACAAATTGAGAATAAGGTAAATTGTTGACCATGGTTTTTGCTAGACGGGTGTTTGTTGTGAATGTTTTGCAGGTTGGACAATAGATTGCAACTTAATTCAGCACTTGAATAACAGACCAGATTAAGACTCGCAACGCGGGAAAGTGATTAACAGAAGTAGAAAATGTCATCTTTTGTACTATTCCTTGTTTAAACATTTTAATTGTTATTTCGAATCGGAATATGCTACTTTTCGTTTTAGCCTTTCGTATTTTGGAAATTGATGAATAGAAGACGATTGATAGGAATCTTTTCTTATTTCTTCTTTTCTTCGCTAAATCCCAACGTTAAAATCACGTTTGTTAAACTTATTTTCTTATTTCCTGTCTTGCCATAAGGGTCACATCATTATATTGTTTTCCTATTCCTATTTTCGAAGAGAATTTACAATTCCGAATTTTTTAAAATGACAAATAAAAGATTTAATCATTTCTCTCCTTTCGGTGCTTCCATACTTTAAACTTATGCCCGATGAGCTTCTGGTGAAGAGTACCAAACACAGAAAAAAAAGCACGTGTGTATGTATGTATGTATGTATGTATGTATGTATGTATGTATGTATGTATGTATGCTGGTCCGAAAGGGTCATTAAGAAAGACTTGGACACACATATGCATATGGTTTAGAAAGAAAGGATTTGTATTTACAAGACAGAATAAATTGAAAGAGAGTTGTAGTACTTAACGCCAATAGATGTACTACATACACACTCCAGGAGGGTGGTACCTCTCGGTATATTCATATCGTCCGGAAGTGTTCATATAGTGTGTAGTGATGAATTACACCAACAGTATATGTATATGTATGTATTTATGTACGAGGTTAAAATCGCGTTTGTTAAACTTATTTTCTTATTTCCTGTCCTGCATAAGGGTCACATCATTATACTGTTTTCCTATTCCTATTTTTTGAAGAGCATTTACAATTCCGAATTTTTTAAAATGACAAATAGAAAATTTCCAGACTTTTTTCGTATGGACACTTATATTGATAGCACACATATGAAGCTCTAGTCCATTTCAAACTAATCTCCTCTAGCTGCAATGTGCTTGTACTGTTCCAATATCTTTTGAAAGGCCCCAATGTACCCCTCTTTTGTAAGCGTGTCAATCACCCTGGAAACAGTTTCCTTCAACTCCTCAATACGACAACCTCTAAGGATTTCCTTGTGCTTAGGGAATAACTAAAACTCATAGGGAGCAAAGTCTAGACTATAAGGAGGGCGAGGAATTTTCTTGATGCCTTCTTGTTCAAATAGTCTGTGACAATAGTGGAGTGTGAACTTGTGCATTCGCGTAAATCTTTCACATCTTCAGTTCCTGCGAATAATTGTGTGTATAGTTCACACAATGACATAAAACTGTGCACTTATTGTCTCTATAGACACACGACGATTCTTATCCATGAAATTCGTTATTTGGTCAATCAACTTTGGTCTTCTGACGTCCTTGATCCTCCCACACCTCTCATCATTCCTCACAGACTCTCCGCCTTCCTTGAATCTCTTATGCAACTCAAGAACTAATGCTTGATTCATGCAAGATAGCCCAAAAGCAGCCTGAAGCATTCCTTGCGTTTCTGTGGCATTTTTCCTCAGTTTAAAACAGAATTTTATTGCGTTTCATCTTCGTAGGGAATCGTCAGGCTAAAATGGATAGAATTAATGTTACTTGGTGTTTATATATGCGTGCTGTTTAGTTTAGCAATATAACCCATTGTTTTCCCACCCACGGCTTTATGTTTTCATCAACGAAATGGCCGGGCTTTTTCCAAACAATGGTTTGGCTAACTTCTACTTTATTCTTTTGTTCTGTATTGTATAGGGTGACTCGGTCTTTTTTATGAATATGTCGAATTATGGGCGTGCTTGGAGTACATCCTTCTGTATTGTTACCATAAATTAAAGTTATTTTCTATGCATCTGTTTGCTATTTAACTTCTACTGTTTAATAGGTCTGATGCGTCCTTTAAGTTTAGAATTTTAAATGTTTCATTTAGACATAATCTACAAGAGTCATGTAAATTTTTACATGTAGTGGCCTGTCGTTTATTTTCCACTCGACTATTGGAAAAGGTTTGTTTTCTTTGAGCTACTCGTAATGGGTCGCTTGTGTTGTTTTTATTCAGTGTTTTTTTTTTTTTAGTTATTGGATGTGTTTTGTGTAGTCGTAATATCTAATTTTCAAATCTAGGGAAATCATACCCACGTAATACTTCTTGATATTCAGGATTACTTTCGCAAATATCATGGCTTGGTAAACAGTGCTGTTTTATTTTTACATAGGCATCACCACTTATCAAGGCCGATAGGCCACTCAAGGATAAGGGTTAAAGAGTTTACAGCAGTCAAAAGGACAATATAGTAATCGATAGTAAAGGAAGTTCGGTAAATTTGTTAACTTAAGTGGAACGACTCATCAGAAACTTGTTTACGTTGGACTTGAAGACAACCATATTATAGAAAGCTGGAAAGCAGGAAAACGGAAGACAATTCCATAGGCGTGCAGTTCTAAGAAAGAAGCTTTGATCATGGAATCTATGTTTAGGTTTAGGCACAGATAAAGAGTGGGGGAAATTATTGATAGTGTTTTCAGCTAGACGAGTGTTTCTTGTGAAAGTTTGGCGAGGGGGACCATAGATTGAAGCTCAGTCGAACACTTTCCAAGAAAATAACGATAAAGCAGAGCCAAACTCGCAACATCTCTTCTGTGAGATAAAGGTAGCAACGAAGAGAAAAGGACATCTCCCACCAGGCCACGAAGTCTATTTTGAACCCTATCAAGGCAGGACAAGTCTTTTCTAGCAGCTCCTGCCCATATGTGGCAATAGTACTCCATACTTGGACGTATCTGGCTCTTATATAGATAGTATCAGCAGTGAGATATCTATTGGATCGATAGAAGGATCCTACCATTTTTCCAGCGGCCTTGGCAACAGATTTGATGTACGTATTCCATTTAAGATCAGGAGTAAAGGTAAAGCCCAGAAGCCTGTCAAAACTTGAGGCCTCCCCAAGATGAGAGCCATTCATTTTAATTGATGCCAGATGGGGATCAGAACGTTGCTGATGTAAAGATAGAAGCTTGGTTTCAGATGCATTAAAAGTAACCAGCCACTCCTTTCCCAATTGTACAACGTGATCACGATCAGAGGAGAGAGAATCGGAGAGAACTTGGTCGTTTACTGTCTTAGATGTGCTACCATAGATGGTAGTGTCGTAAGCAAAAATATCTATCAATGATGTAAGGATGTGATTTGGAAGATCATTAATGTAGATTGGTTGGGCATTTATTTTGTAGCGGAGAAAGTGCACAAGTTCTACAATGACAACTGTATATATATATCCGCAAATTTAAGCTAAATTGAATGAAGCTGTTTAAACAACTTATACCTAATTTGATTCGCCTTTTATTTCTCTATAATTTTACCTATTTATATTTGACATTTAATTGATGTATCCTAATGTTTACTTCACTTGTAAAAATTAACTTCAAATCAAGAAGGCAAAAAGAAACTCCGCAGCAACAAACGGGCTTAAAACCAACTTAAAATATCTATCTTTTAAGGAAACAAAGCATCTTTAATCGTAATTGTTGTTGTTCCTGGTTATTCAACGTTACATTTAGCCCATATTCCTCGACTCGAAGTGATTGCAAGGAGCTCATTAATCTTCACCTTTCTAGTTTATGCAATCGAGAAACCGGCCGCAGATTGAAATGTGATGAGAAAACGGTACGAATGACAATGCAAAAGCACGAAAACACCGACAGTGTTCGTAATGCCCCCAAATGAGGTCATTCACAGTTAATTGTTATAATCAAATTTATTACTACTTATTGCTATTTATGTATAGTTTCAAATTCAAATTAATAAATAATTTAATATAACCGAAAATTGTAAAAAAAAATTTTGTTTTAGTTTCGTATATGCAAACATGTGTAATAGATTATACTTATTGATTTTATTTTCGTAAATATGAATACATTAACTATAATTAATAAATTTACTAATTATTAAATAGATCTTTTCTGGCAGAATATACCTAAATTAACAGAATTTGTTAGTACGAATAGATGGGTTCAGTGACTTTATTTCTAAATTAAAAATGGCGTAATGTAAAAATATTATAAGGTATTTATACCTTCTTTTCCAATTTTCGGATTTTAATCATGTCAAAAAGCCATTTATTTCCTTTTGATGGATTGATTTTTACTGTAGGTAAGGGCAAAATAGATTCACTAATTGATATAATAATCAAGTGATTGATTCTGTGCACCGAAAAAGATATTGTCAAGAATTGTAAATGTCAATTAAATTAAAGGAATAAATTGTAAGATAGTCAAAGTCATGAACTTTGGAATATAGACCTTTGTCATTTATTCACTATATTGCTCTTCATTTATTCACTATATTGCTCTGTAATTACATTGAGCTTTTCAAATAAGGATTGATATATATTATAAGGAAATAAAGTATATTTCCACAGAAATATCTATCTATCTATCTATCTATCTATCTATCTACCTATCTACCTATCTATCTATATATCTATATTTTTTTATTTTCTTTGTGTAAATATAGTCATATCTTGCAACGATGGGCAAACTGTTTCGATCATTATTGATCTCATCAGGCAAGAAAATTAAAAATTGAAAATGTTTAAGAGCATTTTTAATTTTAGAAGAGAAAAATATATTTGCCATGTTTGACCTGAGGCATGATGGTAAATGTTCCTATGGATTTAAATTTAAATTTAAAATTCGAGGGAAAAAACCCAACTGCTGTTATACTATCGGGGTGGCGCCTGGCTTTACCCTGGCATAAAATACGCTTAAATATATTTTAATTCGTTCAGATTTTGTACATAATATGACAAAGATGTGATTTCAAAAGTAAAAAAAAATTTATTTGGGCACCATCAGCCAGAATCGAAACGGAAACCACCAACGTGACACTCACATGAAGTGATTAAAACAAAAAACTTAAAAAATAAACGAATGATAAATGTATAAATGCATAACGTTTTTTTTTCAATTTTGAACCCTTTTTGAACCCTTCACAGCTATTTTAATCAGTTAAAGACCCTTAAATGAACGGTCCATAAAAAATCCAATCATTTGAGACACCTGGTGACGCTCAGAGCCTTTTAGTTTCGGAAGAGATAGAGTTTTAATATATAGAGACAGACAGACATACTAACTTTTATATTTTAGACTTGCGGGGGTACCCAGTCGTAAAATACGCTTAAATATGATATTTTAATTTATCCAGATTTCGTATATATTATTTTAGAGTCGTGATTTCAAAAGTTAAAAAAATTTTTTTTGGGTGCCATCAGCTGGAGTCGAAAGCAAAACTGTAGCATTCAAAGCTGGGGATGCTACTACTGTACCAACGTGAGACGCATACGAACTGCTTCAAAATGAAAAAAAATTAACTAAGATGAGTGTACAAAAATTTGAGGCACCTGGGACCGCTCTACGACTTTTAGTTTCGGAAGAGATAGCATTTGAAAATATGAAGACAAACAGACCGACATATAGGCTTTTATTTATTGGATTATAGAGTCGTATTAGATTAGAATCGTGTTTTCAAAACTAAAAAAAGTATTTGGGTGACATCAGCTAGAATCAAAACCGGAAGTAAAAATGTAGCATTCAAAGCTGGTGACGTTACCACTGTACCAACACGACACGCATATGAACTGGTTAAAAATTAAAAAATTGAAAATGAACTAAGGTGAATGTAAAAAATGTATAACAATTTTTTTTAAATTTTGACCCATTTTTGATTCTTTAAAAACTATTTTGACCGGCTAAAGATCCATAAAAGAACGGCCCATAAAAAATCCAATTATTTAAAATTCTTAGCGTTGCTTTGTGACTTTTAGTTTCGGAAGAGAGAGAGAGAGAGAGAGAGAGAGAGAGAGAGAGAGAGCGAGAGAGAGAGAGAGACAGACAGACAGACAGACAGAGACAGAGACAGAGAGACAGAGACAGAGACAGTTTGAAAATATAGAGACAGACAGAAACACCGACAGACCTATAGCTTTTTATATATGATATGTCTTTCTTTAGATAATCATAACAGAGGACATTCATTTTCATTTAAATTCTTGTCCTGTGAACATGGTACCATTGTCACTATTAATTGTTTTTGGTACTCCAAAACGACCAAATACCGCATCTAACACCTTTATAGTGTTTGCAGCTGTGGAGTGTTTGTATTTATAAATTTCCATCCATTCTGAAAAACTATCCACGATTACCAGGTAATAATACCCTTTCAGTGGTCCTCTGTAATCTACATGGATGGGTGCCCTGGGTACATCTTTTTTAGGCCAATGTTGCGCCCTTATGGATGGAGCTTTCGCTGCTAGTTGGCAACCTTTGCTTAATTTTACCATTTTTTATGTCCTGGTCAATTTTAGGTTGTATGTATATCCTCTCATAGGAGCTTTCATTCTGGAGATTCCAGGATAACCCATATGAAATTCTTTCAGAATTTTTATCTGTAACACTTGTGATATTACCATTCTATCTGCATACATTAGAGTTTCGTCACATATCGAAAACGAAAACACTTTTAATCCTTTTTTCTTCTTTTTGTTTTGCAACATCTTTTTTATCTTATTAATGTATTCATCAATTTTCGCTGCTTTTTCGAGCGTTACAAGTAATTCTCTAACAATATTTATTAGTATGTCTGTTAGTTCATTTTCTTCTTTTAGTGTTGCTATAACCATTTGTTTGAGCAATTCCGTTTTATTTGGAATCAATCTGGACAGACCATTTGCATGTGCAATTTTATTAGATAGTAAGTGTTGCATTTTAAAATTATAATCGAGCAAAATAATGCTCCATCGCTGCAATCTGTTTGAGGTATGGGTAGGAACATCTTTTTTTAACCAAAAATCGACAGTAATGGTTTATGGTCCGCTTGCAAGACAAATGGTCTTCCATGGATGAATCTATGAAATTTTTTTTTATAGCGTACATAATTGTCATACTTTCTTTCTCAATCTGACTGTAATTTCTTTCTGCGGATAATAAAAGCCTTGAGGTGTGAGCAGTTGATTTAGTAGACCCATCTTCTAATCTGAGAAGAGGCACGGCTCCTAACCCGTATTCGCTCGCATCTGCTGCTACAATAACCTCCTTTTTCGGATTGTAATGAGCCAAAGCTAGATCGGATAACAAACACTTTTTTATTTTTGGGAATGCTTCCTCGCATTTTTTTGTCCAGTGCCATTTTTTCTTCTTCTTCTTCTTCTTCTTCTTCTTCTTCTTCTTCTTCTTCTTCTTCTTCTTCTTCTTCTTCTTCTTCTTCAATAATTCATTTAACGGCGCTCTTAATTCATGCATATTTGGGATATAAGGATCGTAGTAGTTCGCTAGACTCACGAATGACTGTAATTTCACTAAACATGTCTCTAATTGCTTCTGCCCTATTTGAATTAGGTCTTTTACTTTTCCGATAAATTATTTGTCCTAAATATTTAATTTTATCCATACCAAATTCACATTTGTTGAGAGACAATTTGAATCTGTAGTTTGCTATTCTCTCGAATACCTCACGAATATGGATTTTATGTTCTTCTTACTATAATGTCATCTAAGTAAGACACTGCAAAATTTAGGCCTATTAACACGGTATCCATAATTTGTTGGAATAAATTTGGGGCTAATTTCAATCCAAAAGTCAACTATTTTAGCGCATATAATCCTTTATGTGTATTTCATTCAAATTAGAAAAAATTTCCTCGGGTGTGGGGAGCAGACAGTTATGATTTTTTAAGCAATCATTTAGTCCAGTTGATAAATCAGCACATACCCTGATCTTTTTATTTTTTTTACATATACTGTGGGCGATTCCCACTCAGAATAATCCACTTTTTTAATAACTCCATTTTCTTTGAGTCTCTTTAGTTCTTCATCTATTGTTTCCAGTGAAGAGAATAGAACCTTCCTTTTAGGTTTTAACACCGGTTTAGCTTATATTAAATTTCTCTCTCTTTCTCTCTCTCTACTTTTTTCTCTCTCTATATATATATGTTGATTTTTCTACTTAAATAAATAGACAATAAACTAAACACGACAGACTACCTGGAATACAACATTCGACGCGTTATTGTCAAGATTTAGCCCAATTTGATGCGTAGAGTTTGTGGAAATTGAACCGCTAGCTTACGACATATACGTGCGAAGCGCGGGATTATATGTTCGAACTTGTATTAAAATTTAATCAATAGTCCATTCCGTTATTCTGTAATCCAATATTTAACAACCTTTATAGAACTATGAAATAATTTATCGAAATAAAACCTAAACTGGATAGAAACCTTTAGCACTTCACAATTGTATTTTTTCGTGTTACTCGCATTGAGGATTGAACCTTCAACCCACAGAAAAGTGTAATTTGGGAAAATTCAGTTGTAAGTTAGACTCTTGGGTGTTCAACCACCAGTGCGGACAGAATAAATATCAGTAAATACAATTGTGAATTTCTTAGTCATGGCTGATGGAACGAAAGCACGCTAACTCCATGAATTAAATAGAAATTCCGTGCAGATAATTGAGTTCGACAGAAAGATTCTCGAATTCGATAGAAAGATTCTCGAATTCGATAGAAAGATTCTCGAATTCGATAGAAAGATTCTCGAATTCGATAGAAAGATTCGTAAGTTCGATAGAACGATTCGTAAGTTCGCTTGTCGTTGGTAAAAACAGGACGGGTTATATTTGGAAAACCTTTCAAGAGGTCCGTGTATGGGTCCGTGGCACCCTTTAATATGACCGGGCTTATCTCCATAGTTCTATTAATCTTCCCCTGCACGGTAAGTCCGGTGCTGGTGTCGATTAGTTTACCGCGCTTAACGTCCACGAGCATGCCAAAATGATGCAGGAAATCCGCTCTCAAAATCGGGACGGGCAGCTTCGCGATGGTAAAAATCCCAGATTTAATGTTAGGGATTTTTCTCCGAAGGTCGGGATGGATGAGTGGTTCACGGCTTGTAGGCAGAAGGTCGACTGGGGTCGTCCCTCTTTCGCCAATTTCTTGGGGATAATGCTGACTTCCGCACCGGTATCAACGAGGAATCGTGTACCAGTGTTTTTGTCCGTCACATAAAAGGTGCGACTAATGTGGTTTCTGCCAGGGGTGTTGGTCGCCCCTACCGCCTGGCCTGGCCGTTTCCCGCTTGCCTGTCATTTTTTTCGAAGGAACAAGGCTTGCGACACCGGAATGCCCTTTCGCCGAAACGCGCGTGGAAATGACAGAGCCTGTCGCTCTCTCAACTGCTACTTCGTCATCGCGGATGGTCCTGCCTCCTCGAACGCGGGTGTTGGTTTGTTCGGAGCTCCATGCCACGTACCTGTTCACTCAGGTTCTCAATGAGTTGGGCCTGTCTCTCCAGTTCTTCGCGGATATCTATGGAAATGGCCGAGGTCTCAGGAAAGGAATCCTTTGAGGGCTGAGCGTGGACTGGGGCTACGGAAACTGCAACTTCCATAATTTTGTCTGCCAACTCCGCCAATTCCTCGACCGGTGTGGTATCCGTGGAAGAAGCGAGGATCATTTGGATATTGGACGGTAGTCTGCTGACAAATAACTGCCTGAGGATGTCCGGCTGTAAAGCGCTCTCGCCCAATAACTGTTTCATCCGTCTGAGCAGTTGGGATGGTGTCCGGTCGCCAAGTTCATCCTCGACCAGTAGTTGCCGGAGACGCTTCTGCGGGGAGTCGGTTATTCTTCTTATTAACTCCGACTTGAAGGTGTCGTAGGTAACAGATCCTGGGGGAGCCATAATTAAGTCGCGCACTTCAGCCATCACTTTATGTGTGAGCGCGGCTACCATGTACTGTAGTTTCGTCATTTGATTCTGAATTCGCTGCGTGAATAATTGTGCTTCCACATGTGCGAACCACAACATCGGGTCGTGTGTCCAGAAAGGCGGAATTTTGAGAATGCCCTGTACTGCCATGGTCGACGATAAGGTATCACTGTCCATATCCGTGCGTGTTCTGACAAAGTCTGACGAGAGGAGTCACCAGTGAAGCGACCTGTTACCGGTGATAGAGATAAAGTGGCAACAAGTTACTTACAAATATTTCTTGGAAAAATAAATAAAAAATACCGTCAGATTGGCGTAAAAAGATAATGATGTAGATTTATTTATCGGAGAGTTACATGGAGTAGAAGTTTATTATCTAGTGAGTTCTTACGGTAGAAATCCTTCTGACTGAGGAAATTGTTTTTTTAAATAGCTGGTTTAAGGAGTAAAGGTTATTAAAAAGAGGAGCTCATGGAATAGTTAAAATCCACATGGGTTTAGAGTTCATGGTAAGAGCATGTGTTGAAAACACGTGTTTTTTAAAATAAGAGTTCATGGGAGTAGTTAAAAGTTTGTTACGAATTGCAACAAGAAAATGCCGCGGGGCTTTCCTTACGTTAGCTGTAAGCGTTGTCATTTTTTTAGGGTCATTTTTCTGGGCGTCTTAGTCCTGGAGAATTACATATTTTGTACACACGTGGTGAAGGCTTTGCTTAGTGCCGCGAAGGGAAAACCCGTCCTACCACGTCGAACTCTAGCCTTCTAAAGAGGAAGGGAGAAGTCCCTTGTTTCCTGTCAAGTGATTTTTTTGAGAACCGGAAACGGTGACTTCTAAAAAATGTTCCTTGTCAAGTTTGGTTCCGGCGTAGTTGCTACAAGAGTTCGACAAGATACACCCGAAGAAGGTCGGAGGTTATATCCACTGAAACGTTGTGTGAATCAAATTCAATATGAGAACAGTAGTCCGAATAAATAAAATCATATAAATATAATAATTTTATTTTCGATACTTCAGAAAAAAGAATACGTAGATAGAAAATGCGAATTCTATTATTTATATACTCGACTTAATTCTTGCGTTAAGAAACAATTTTAGAAGTAATCTAAGTTTTATTATTAGATTTATTCTATAGAATCTAAACAGTAAATAATAGTTTTAGTTTACAGATAATATCAGAGAAAAATGAAAATTGAAGTTTTACATGTAAGTACGTACTAACCGATTTTTTTTACGTCATCTGAAATTTCCAGTTGAAATAAACGGTGAATATCAAAAACTGTCTTCTATTGAAAAAAAATAACTATTTGGTCGGGTAAAATATGTAAGCGATTGGGAATTTATTTTATGAAAAGAATATAGACAGAAAAAATTCTGTAACTCACTAGCTAGGCAGAAATAAATAGCGATTTGTCAGAAGCAATGCTGTTTAGGTCTAACTAGGAAAATACGACTGACTCAAATATTATATATTAGATAATTCTTCTAACAATAGTTTTCCATTTTTAACATCTATCTATCTATCTATCTATCTATCTATCTATCTATCTATCTATCTATCTATCCTTCATTCCTTATATGCATATTTATTTTCTATTTTCCTTTCTTTTAAAACAAACGCTCATTATTTTTTTTGTAATTATTTTCATCCCAGCCTTTTTCCGTTTAGCGGTTTTACACCTTTAATTCGTCTACTTATTAGTCCTCCCCCCCCACTCTCGGTATATTTGTCTTCCATTTCCAGCTCTTTTGCGGCCACAATACACCCCTCTCTCAGTTTGTCTCTCTCTCTCTCTCCCATGTTATTCTTCGCTCCTCCTTCCCAAATTTTTACCCTCCTACTAATCCAAAACTAAGTCGTTTTCCAAGCAAACATTGTGAACACACAGACGCACACACACACACACACGGGAAAAATTGGAGTGTGGATAGGAGGTGTGGCTGAATACATAAACGGACCAAGCGCTCCCAATTAATTATCTGTTCGCGCGCGCACACACACATACGCGCGCACACACACACACACAAGGAAAATGTTGCACCCAAAATATGCTTGGGTCTTCCACTCGTATGCCTCCAGGTTGCTTGTTAAAAAATCGACAATGTCAGGCGTGTTTGTATTAAAAGGCGACAAGAATAGGATATTTTAAAAATCTTTTCTTCATTCAAGCAAAAGTTTTGTTTTAATATTGCAAAAATTCACATTTTTCTTTTTCTTTGCCATCGCATCTCTAACCGCAGTTTTTTTTTGTTAATTACACAAGAGTTAATGTTTCTGGAGAGCATAGAGACCATGTTAATGCTATGTTGCATATAACAATAGACCTCAAATAGGTAGCGACATCTTTGGTTTGGATTTAAATTAAAAAAAATATGAAGTTATTAAAAAAAAAAAAGACAAAAAAACAAAATACAAGTCGATTGGGCTAGTAACACTTAAGTTAGAAATGTCATTTTTGGGGTTGGTGGGTCCGTCCATTTTTTTTTTTTTTTTTTTTTTTTACACAGTAATCACCACTTATCAAGGCCCGGAAGCCACTCAGGGATAAGGGTTTGAAATAGTGTTTTCTTTGGTCTGCTACACTTCAGGTTAGGAGTGGAAGTTTTGGCGGCCTGTGACGCTTAAAATGAAAATAGAATTCTTGGGGTGGGGGAATGTCTGTGAAGACTTAGTTTAAACTAGAATTAAATTTGATTGGTCACGGATAGTGTCGAAATACCAATTTTTATTTCAAGATAAAGGTTTCCATTGCATTGTTTGTATGTCATGCTTAAGCATAAAGCATATTCTTTTGTCATGCTTAACTCTATCTAAATAGCAGTTTTTAGTCTGTCACGAGTCAGTTGGAAATAATGTATTTTGGTCTATCGTGATTAATTTTGAAAGCACGCTTTTTAGTGTGTCACGATAAATTCTGAAATGTTAGTGCTTTTGCCTTTTTGTCTGTTACGATCTAGTTTGAAATAGCGATTTTTGTTCTGTCACGTTTAAGTGTGAAATAGCATTTTCTTCGGTCTGTTATGATTGATTTTGAAATAGCGTTTTTGGATCCGTCCCAAATGACTTATGACTTATAATTTTTTGGTCTCTACCTATTAAGTTTAAAAAAGCGTTTTCTGGTTTGTCAATATTAAATTTGAAATAGCGTTTTTTAGTTTATTACTATTCAGTTTGAAATAGTGTTTTTTTTTTGGTTTGGCTGTAACAGAATGCGAATGCGCATATGCATATACGAAATAACGTCACGGTAGAAAAAAAAACTATAAAAAGGAAGAGCACGTTCGAGAGGTCAGAGGTCAGAGGTCAGAGGTCAGAGAAAAAGAAGCACGATTACATTTTATTCGGGAAAATACCCTGAAATATATGTTGCTGTCGCAAAAAAGGAGTCCAGTTATTATTTGTTCTATGTTCCTTGCATGTAAATCCCGTGTGCAAACGTGTACATCGTTGCATGACACGTTTAGTTGGAAATAAAAATTTTTGGTCTGTCACTATTAAATTTGTAATAGCGTTTATTCGTCTGTCACGTTTAAATTAAAAGTAGCATTTTTTGGTCTGTCAAGCTTTAGTTTTGCTCAGCATCGTTTTTGTCCTCCTCATGTTTAAGTTTCAATAATATTTTCGTCTTTTTATAATGTTTAAGTTTGAGATGCCATTTTTTTCTCTGTAGAAATTAAATAATCTTTTTGGTAAATTCCTCGATGAGTATTGATTATTTTTTTTTACCATATAATACTATATAGTTTCTTCCTTAGTCAGTCCGTCCGTTACGATTTGAAAAAGGCTAAATACATTTTTTGAAGGTTAGACTGCTTCAAAGAATGCCTAATTCGCGAAATTTGACTTAAAAATGCCAATCTCGTAACCCTGGCAATTAACAATAGAGTTACTTCCGTTTAACGGAGTTTCTTTCTCGAATATCATTATAATAATATATGATCATTGTTTTAATAGTGTGAGAAAAAAAAAAAAACTCGCTTGTAGTAATTTTGAGGTACAGCGGGTTTTCACCGAAGTACTAAGTCAATGAAACGTTATGTAAAAAATGGAACATTCGAAAGTAATACGGTAATAAAAAGGAAAACATTATACGCCAATAGGTGCTGGACTAGGTGTGTCAGAAATTTCGTGAAAAATAGTGAATAATTCCACCCCGTCTTTCTAAGCTTATAACTCCGCGAAAAATGTAATTCAAGCCCTAATTTTGTTTTTCAATTAAAGGAGCAAGGACCACGGTTTCATTAAAAAAAACAAAAAAACACAAACAACGTGTTTAAAAAAAAAAGGTTTTAAACTTCGGACTTTACAGGTAAATTTCTAAAAAACACTACTTTTTTTGTTTTAAATTTGAATATATTATTTATTGACCTTTTCTCTTCAATTTGTGATATATGAAACTTTGGTGAGTAAATTATTTACTTTTTAATAGTAAATTATTTACTTTTTAATAGACACTTGAAAATGGGGGGGGGGGGCTTGAATTAAAAAAAAAAACGTTTGTCTAAAATATTATAATCGGTTTATTGGAAAGAGCATAAATTTCACATTGACCCTGAAAATATCGTAAAAATAGAATCAATAGAAAAATTTTGATAGATTTTTAAAGTTTAAAAATTGAAAAATATTGAGTTCGTAAAATTCATTACTGTTTAAAAAAAATTTCTATTACTTTTAAAACAACTTTAATAGTTTATTTTTGAAGTATAATCCATAAAGAAAATAAACAACCCACTTTTAAAAGAGAAATTACGAGTTTTTTATATTTTATTTGCAGTTTCATGTTAGGGGTGTAAAAAATTCCAACAAAAATTCTGATACACCTAGTGCTGGACTGAAGGAGTAAATTAAAGATTATCTCTTACAATGTGATGCTATTATTTGTATTGAACTATGTATCACAATAAAACTTTCTGAATATCCATTAGTACTTATTAATTTATCTCATTTGGCTTAGTTTAGTATTTAAAATACAATGGATACTATTTTGATAAAAATATTTATAAACCCAATTTATACGCTATTCAAAAAATATCACCTTTATGAAAACATATTTGTTGAGTAAATATATTTCTCATTCCGTGGAATTTCCACGGGTCCTGCTAGTTTTGATTATTTAAGCAACTTTTCTAATCTTAAATGTTATACAACGTTTCGGCCGATGTAACCTCGAACATTCTCGAATTGAATTTTGTCGAACTCAGAAATATGTACATAATTTCGAACGTAGTAAAAAAAACATGGTAATAAATGTAGTAAAAATATTAATAAACATACTAATATATTAATAAATAGGCAATAAATAAAGTAAAAATGAAAGTAATAAACACAATAATGAAAGCAGAAAAAATATAGAAATAAACATAAATAAAAAACAAGTTATAAACATGGATGTAAATACAGTAATAAACATAGAAATAAATATTGTAATAAGCAAAGTAATATATATATATATATATATATATATATATATATATATATATATATAATAAACATAGTAATAGGCACAGTAAAACATAGAAATAAATATTAAAATATAAATAATAATACATATATTAACAAATATGGTAATAAACATAGTAATAAACTAAATAATAAATGTAGCAATAAACATAGTAATACGTATTGCAATAACTATAGAAACATATATAGTAAAATATATGGAAATAGTTATAGTAATAATCCCTATAATATACAGTCCTGGTCAAAATCATAAGACCACTTAAGAACGTAAGCGTTTACGCATATTATCGAATGTTAAATCAAACAAATGGTTGAAACCATTGCCAAAAGGGAAAATATTATGGAAAAAAAATGAAATCTGCTTCATTCGAAACCTTAACCCTGATCTAATAATTATTTTTTAAAAAACATGGAATGTACGTTTTGGTTTTGGCACAGATAAAGAGTGGGGAAAATTTTGACAGTGGTTTTAGCTAAACGGGTGTTTTTCGTAAAAGATTGGCGAGGGGGGACCAGAGATTGGAGCTCAGACGAGTAATTGCCATGGAAGTAAGGATAAAATAAACACAGGCTCGCGAGGTCTCTCCTGTGTGAGAGAGATTGCAGGGAAGAGAAAAGAGCATCCCCCACTAAGCCATGAAGTCTATTTCGTACTCTGTCAAGGCAGGGTAGGCTATTTTAGCAGTTCCTGCCCAGATGTGGCAGCAGTACTCCATCCTTGGACGTACTTGGGTTGTATATAGATAGATAATTGCATCAGCAGTTAGATATTTTCTGGAACGGTAGAAGGATTCTACCATTTTCCCAGCGACCTTGGCAACTGACTTGATGTATGTGTTCCATTTCAGGTCAAGAGTAAAGGTCAAACTCAGAAGCTTATCAACACATGGAGCTTCCCCTAGACGAGAGCCATCCATTTCAATTGATGCCAGATGGAGATCAGAGCGTTGATGATCTAAAGATAGGAGCTTGGTTTTAGATACATTAAAAGTAATCAGCCACCTCTTCTCCCACTGTACCACGCGCTCAAGATCAGAGGAGAGAGAATTAGAGAGAACTTTGTCATTTACGGCTTTTGATGTGTTTCCATAGATGGTTGTGTCGTCAGCATAGATATCAACGAATGATTTAAGTATGTGTCTTGGGAGATCATTGATATAGATCAGGAAGAGAGTTGGGCTCAGGATCGACCCCTGAGGGACTCCAGCATTAATACTGTGGCTTCTGATTTCTGTCCATCAACCACTACTTTTATGAGCCTATCAGAGAGAAATTATTTAATGATTGAGAAAGCATTCCCAGTTATACCGTAGCTGGAAATCTTGTGAAGTAGGCCCTTATGCCATACCTTATCGAAAGCCTTCGATATGTCAAGAGCAGTTGCCCTAGAAAGGAAGCCTTTGTCGAGAGATTTACTAATCTTATGAGATGTAACCGTTAGCATATCTGTAGATCTAGCAGCACGGAAACCATATTGCATGTCACTAAGGTGCTGAGGTGGTTGACTACTTCTCTATTTAATATGGATTTTAGCAACTTACTCATGATACACAGGAGACTTATTGGTCTGTACTAAGAGGGAGACGACTTATCACCTGAATTCTTAAATACAGAGCATACTGATAAGGTTTTCCAGGGTGTTGGGACGCACTTCTCCTTAAGACAACGCTTAAACAGTTTTGTAAGTATGGGGAAAAGTTCTGGTTGAAGCTTTTTCGGCACTGTAATTGGAATACCGTCAGGACCAGTTGCTTTACTGGAATCAAGGTTCTTGATTAGCTTGGCGACCTCACGCGCAGATATTTTTATGTTGCATAGCGTGTTGTCTGTTATAGGAGGAAATACGGCGAGTTGATGGCGTTCATCGCATAGAGTAGAATTAGCTGCAAAGTTCTTGGCAAATAGTTTGGCCTTGTCGGATGCTGACGAGATGACCTCAGGTCTATTGATGATGGTTGGGATAGAACGCACGCTTCTGTTTAGGATCCTATTTGCTATTTGCCAAAACTGGTAGGAACCAAGCCTCTGCTCAGCTACTTTGGATTTAACAGACTGAGCATATAGCTCTCTTGCATTTTTTATTACTCTTTCAAAATGGTTGCTGGCAGTCCTGAAGGCAGCTTTAGTCTCAGTGCATCTATTACGTTGGTAGCTATGGAAAAAGTTATTTCTGTGCGCGATCGCAGCAGCACATTCTGGGGAGAACCATGGCTGGCTGGTAGGTTTTTGTTGGAATTTTTTGGATGGTATGAATCAGTCTATGTCTACAACCATTAGGTCAGGTCTGATACTTATGGAGGACACATCCTTTTTAAACATGCAATGCAGGGGTAGATCAGATATAAATGTACAGAAGCTATCCCAGTCAGCCGTAGAGTATCGATATACAGTACGGTGGAGGGGTACATCTGAAGACTTATTGCAGACGTTTTTATCTTAACTGCTACAACAGAGTGGTCGGAAGATCCCAGAGGAGACAGGACAGAATATGAACATAGTTCAGGGGAAGTTGTGATAAAAAGGTCTAGAAGGCTAGCGTACTGACTGGAAGTATCGAGCACACGGGTGGGCTCGTGAACAATCTGGGTGAGGTCATAGGCAATGGAAAAATCATGACAGAACCTCCCCTCATCATCTGTCTTGTTCGAGTGGGTTAGCCATTTCACATTGTGGATATTAGTCGAAGGATGAGCAGACACGATGTGATCAATTTTCTCAGATAAACTCTTAAAGATAGTAACTCTGCGGTTGTGGGGGCGATAGAGGGCAAATATAAATGGAGTGGTATAAGCAAGTGCAACCTGGAAGGACATATAAGGTAAATGAGGGTATTCACTGGAGATATCCCTTCCAGACGGAAGCCATCGTTAATGTAGGCACATATTCCATGCCGATGGCGATCTTGGGGGTCAGATTTAGATATTAAGTTAGAGTATCCTTTAATTATGAACTCGTCTAGGGAAGTTGTTGGCCCTATGCCAGTTTCGCTTAGGAAGAATATGCCTGGGTTCGTCTTCTGTAATTGGGTTTCAACCTCTGGAAGGTTGGAACGTTGACCCCTGATGTTGGAGAAAGAGACATGGTAGTTGGAGGATGGGCTTCTAGGTTTATTCGTGTTCTTTTTTTTCTGGGTTGTTAAATAGCACTTTCGGATATTTTAAAAAGTCTTCTCGGATACTATTGTAATTTAAGTTTTAAATAGCACTTTCCGATAGTTGTAAGAGCTTTTGTCGGATATTTTTGCAGCTTAAGTTCTAAGGATGATTCTCGGATATTTTCGAAAGCTTTTCTGAATACTTTTGCAGCTTAAGTTTTAAATAGAATTTTGGGATATTTTTAAGAGCTTGTTCGATTCTTTTATAGCTTAAATGTTAAATAGCCTTTTCGAATATTTTCAATGTAGTTTAAGTTTTAAATACCACTTTCGGATATTTGTAAGAGTTTTTTCAAATACTTTTATATCTTAAGTTTTAAATAACATTTTTTTTAAATATTTTTAAGAGCTTTGTCGGGTACTTTTTAACTTTTTTTTTTTTTTTACATAGGCATCACCACATTATCAAGGCCCAGAGGCCACTCAAGGATAAGGGTTAAAGAGTGTACAGTAGAAATTGGACAATATAGTAATCATTAGTAATGAAAATTTGGTAAATTTGATAACTTATATGGAACGGCTCATCAAGAACTTATTTACTTTAGACTTGAACACAACCATATTGTAGTCAGCCGGAAAGCAGGAAAACGGAAGACAATTCCACAGGCGTGCAGTTCTAAGAAAGAAGCTTTGTTCATGGAATCTACGTTTAGGTTTAGGCACAGATAAAGAGTGGGGGAAATTATTGATAGTGTTTACAGCTAGACGAGTGTTTCTTGTGAAAGTTTGGCGAGGGGGGACCATAGATTGAAGCTCAGTTGAACACTTTCCATGAAAATAACGATACATCAGAGACAAACTCGCAACATCTCTTCTGTGAGATAGAGGTTGCAAGGAGGAGAAAAGGACATATCCTACGAGGCTACGAAGTCTATTTTGAACTCTATCAAGGCAGGACAAGTCCTTTCTAGCAGCTCCTGCCCAGATGTGGCAACAGTATTCCATCCTTGGACGTACCTGGCTCTTATATAGATAGAGAATAGCATCAGCAGTGAGATATCTACCGGATCGATAGAAAGATCCCACCATTTTTCCAGCGGCCTTGGCAACAGATTTGATATAAGTGTTCCATTTAAGATCAGGAGTAATGGTCAAGCCCAGAAGCTTGTAAAAACTTGAGGCCTCCTGAAGACGAGAGCCATTCATTTCAATTGATGACAAATATGGATTAGAATGTTGATGATGTAAAGAGAGAAGCTTGGTTTTAGATGCATTAAAAGTAACCAGCCACTCCTTTCCCCATTGTACTACGTGCTCAAGATCAGAGGAGAGAGAATTGGAGAGAACTTGGTCGTTTACTGTCTTAGATGTGGTACCATAAATGGTAGTGTCGTCAGCATAAATGTCTACAAATGATGTAAGGATATGATTTGGAAGATCATTAATGTAGATCAGGAAAAGAGTTGGGCCCAGGATGGATCCCTGAGGGACACCGGCATTAATACTGTGAGCTTCTGATTTTTGCCCCTCAACTACTACTCTTATGAACCTATCAGAAAGAAATGATTTAATAATTGAGAAGACTTTTCCAGCAATACCATAACTAGAGATCTTATGAAGTAAACCTTTATGCCATACCCTATCAAAGGCCTTAGATATGTCAAGAGCAATTGCCCTGGAAAGGTTGCCTCCGTCGAGAGATTTGCTAATCCTATGCGATATAACTGTAAGCACATCTGCTGTAGATCTAGCAGAACGGAAACCATATTGAGTGTCACTAAGAAGGTTATTTTTGTTGAGATGGTCGATTACTTCTGTATTTAACACAGATTCCAGCAACCTACTCATGACGCACAGGAGACTTATTGGCCTGTACTGAGAGGGGGATGAGCGATCACCTGAATTCTTAAATACAGGGCATACTGATGAGATTTTCCAGGGAGATGGGAAACTATTCTCCTTAAGACAACGTTTAAACAGTTTTGTAAGTATGGGCGCTAGTTCAGGTTGAAGTTTTTTGAGTACTATAATTGGAATACCGTCAGGGCCAGTTGCTTTACTCGAATCAAGGTTTTTGATTAGCTTCGCAACATCACGTACAGATATACGTATATCACATAGCGTGTTTTCTGATACAGGAGGAAATATTGGGGGTTGGCGGTCTTGGTCGCAAAGGGTAGAATTAGCTGCAAAGTTCTTACCTGTCAAATAGCACTTTCGGATATTTACAAAAAAGCCTTTTCGGATACTGTTATAGTTTAAGTTTGAAATAGCATGTTTAGATATTTGTATTTTGTGGATATTTTTGTAGCTTAAGTTTAAATAGCATTTTTAGATATTTTTAAAAGCTTTGTCGGGTACTCCGATATTTTAACCTTCAGATAGGATTTTCGGATATCTTTGAATATAAGTTTTCTGTTTGTTACACTCAAATTAGAACTAGCAGTTTTACATGCGTGTTCTCATTTCTACGAGGCTTTGCTCGCCCTATTCATATGTAAATAAATTTTATCATAAAACGCGTAACTTGTATGGACGCATCTTATGAGGATATGTTCTTGTTTTTTTGTTGTTGCTGTGTTTTTAATGTGAAAGACTTTAAGTTTGTATGTTGAATGTTATAAAAATAATAAAATGGCCAACGCAAAAAAAGTCACGTGTTCACTGAAGCGTGTGAAAGTCGACGTTCTGTCGCCGACAGATTAAATGCTGACGGCGATGAAAATATCCAATGGTAAAATTAAACACACGGAAGAGAAATATAAAAATGGACGAAGAAAAATACGTTTGATTAACGCACAACGACGAAGATTTGGTGCAACTAATTCGATATCGTTTCTCAGTGTTAAATTCGTGGTTCCATTGTAGAATAGGGGCACCATTGGAAAAATATCACCTACCTAATTGCTTGCTTTTTGCCTATATCTCCATATTAGTAACATTGTATGACGACTTCGAGTGTCTGTGTATTTCTCGTGTCTACAGAACTTTAATTGTTTTACCCATTGAATTATTATTGATCAAATATTTATTGACACCAAAATGCAAAGACATAAGATAAAATGAAAATATAAAAATAAGTACAATTAAGAAATTAAATCTACCAGAATGCATTCCAGTTTCTTTCATAAAGCATTTTAATATTTTGTTAATATTTGTAAAGAAGAATGAATGACTTCGTGACTTATTTTATTTTACTCTTGTTCACTCTAAACAAGGTATATTGTCACTTTTTCGATCAGGCGATGTCCCGTAATGAAACGCATTACATGATTTTGAAACACTTCAATGCGATTTGCTAGTTGTTTAGTCCATGTGATACATCAAGGCCATATTTGAACTACTGGGGGGGGGCATAAATAAACTTGTACTTAAACAGTTATCGGCACGCTTTTTAAAAATTTTTATTTTAGAAAGGTGCTGTGATTTTGGAATGCCGCCCAACCCAGTTCGATTCTGTTTCAATGTTGTCTCGTGATCATTGGAGAAAGTGAGTCTATGCCCAAAATAAATGAATATTAGACATGAAATGAAGAACCAATGTTCCATTTCTTCTAATATATGTTTCGGTTATTTCATGGATTTAACCAGTAATTGCTACCACAGGCTCACGATGAAATCCAAAGAAAATCTCAGGGACAAAATTAATTCATATGAAAACTTATTAAAATAAACTTAAATGTTCTAAATGTTCCCGCTTTCCTATCGATGTATGACTCTGGTGAAGGAAATTTTTTACATAAAAATAATTGAAAACTCTTGATTATCAGTATCGTAAAGCATATAGAAAGTACAATAAATGAATAATAACATCTAGATAATATTCTGCTTCTTCCTTAGGTAGTCCGGTGTTAAGCTTTAAAGGCTAAATTGCTTAAAAAAGGCCAAATTTGCGAAATTTAGAAACCCTGGACAAAAATATGAAAATGACCTCCTTTAATGTAGCTTCGTTTTCGAATATTATCATAATACGATATGATCATTGTTGTAATGATGTAGGACAGGAACTTGTAGTAATTTCGACGTGCAGCGGTTCTTCACTGAAGAAAGCCAGCGAAACGTTAGGTAAACAAAAACAAAACAAAAAAAAAAAAAAAAAAAAAAAAACCCAAAAAACCAAAAAAAAACAACAACATCCGACTGAAACAGGCGACAACAAAGAAGAGCATTATATGTCTAAAGGCGCTGGACTGAAGCAGTAAATTAAAGATAGTCTTTTACAATGTGATTTTATTATTTATATTGATCTATGTAGCACAGTATTACTTACTGAGTATTTATTAGTACTTATAAATTTATCTCATTTGTGTCAATTCTTTATTCAAAATACTATTGGACACTATTTTCATAGAAATGCTAATGAACTGATATTTCCTGCATGTTATTGGGTTTTATGTTCAACAAACTAATTGTTTGCGCTATTCAGAAAAATATCAGCTTTATCAAAACATTTGTTGAGAAAATATATTTATTATTCCGTGGAATTTCAATATGTCCTGCTAGTTTATGATGATGATGATGATGATAATAATAATAATAATAATAATGATAATAATAATAATAATAATAATAATGATAATAATAATAATGATAATAATAATAATAATAATAATGATAATAATAATAATAATAATAATGATAATAATAATAATAATAATAATAATAATAATGATAATAATAATAATAATAATAATAATAATAATAATAATAAGAACTTTGCAGCTAACTCTACCCTCTGCGAGGAAGGGCAGCAACTCTCCGTATTTCCTCCTACAACAGACAACACCTTATACAACATACAAATATCTGTGCATGAGGTCACCAAACTAATCAAGAACCTTGATTTCAGTAAAGCAACTGGCCCAGACGGCATTCCAATTATAGTGTTGAAAAAGATTCGACCAGAACTTGCCCCCATACTTACAAAACTGTTTAAGCGTTGCCTTAAGGAGAAGTGCTTCCCAACACCCTGGAAAACCTTATCAGTATGCCCTGTATTTAAGAATTCGGGTGAAAAGTCATCTCCCTCTCAGTACAGACCAATAAGTCTCCTGTGTCATGAGTAAGTTGTTGGAATCCATATTAAATAAAGAAGTAGTCAACCACCTCAGCAGAAATAACATCCTTAGTGACATGCAATATGGTTTCCGTTCTGCTAGATCTACAGCTGATGTGCTAACGGTTATAACCCATAGGATTAGTGAATCTCTCGACAAAGGTTTCCTTTCTAGGGCAATTGCTCTTGACATATCCAAGGCCTTCGATAAGGTTTGGCATAAGGGCCTATTTCAGAAGATTTCCAACTACGGTATAATTGGAAATGTTTTCTCAATCATTAAATCATTTCTCTCTGATAGGCTCATAAGAGTAGTGGTTGATGGGCAGCAATCAGTAGCCCACAATATTAATGCTGGAGTCCCTCAGGGGTCCATCCTGGGCCCAACTCTCTTCCTGATCTATATCAATGATTTCCTAAGACACATACTTAATTCATTCGTTGACATCTATGCTGATGACGCGACCATCTACGCCAGCACATCAAAGGCTGTAAATGACAAAGCTCTCTCTAATTCCCTCTCCTCTGATCTTGAGCGCGTGGTTCAGTGAGGGAAGAGATGGCTGATTACTTTTAATTCATCTAAAACCAAGCTCCTAACTTTACATCATCAACGCTCTGTTCCTCATCTAGCACCAATTGAAATTGATGGCTCTCGTCTTGGGGAGGCTTCATGTTTTGACAAGCTTCTGGGTTTGACCTTTACTCCTGATCTGAAATGGAACACGTATATAAAGTATGTTGCCCGAGCCGCTGAGAAAATGGTAGGATCCTTCTACCGCTCCAGAAGATATCTCACGACTGATGCAATTCTCTATCTATATAAAAGCCAAGTACGTCCAAAGATGGAGTACTGCTGCCACATCTGGGCTGGAGCTTCAAAAAACAGCCTATCCTGCCTTGACAAAGTACAAAATAGACTTCGTAGTTTAGTGGGGGATGCTCTCTTCTCTTCCCTGCCACCTCTCTCCCACAGAAGAGACGTTGAGAGACTGTCTTTGTTTTATCGTTATTTCCATGGCAATGCTCGTCCGAGCACCAATATATTGTCCTCCCTCGCCAATCCTTCATGATAAACACCCGTCTAGCAAAAACCACTGTCAGTAATTTCCCCCACTCTTTATCTGTGCCTAAACCAAAACGTAGATTCCATGGACATAACATTTTCTGAGAAGTGCACGCCTGTGGAATTCTCTTCCGTTTCCCTGTTTCCCACCTGACTACAACTTGGACGTCTTTAAGTCCAACATAAACAAATTCCTGATTAATCGCCCCCTTAAGTAAGACACTTTATCAAATCTCCAATACCAACTACGATATTATCCCATTTATTATTGTACACAAAATAACCCTTATCCCCGAGTGGCTTAGTGGCATTGATAAGTTGTGATCTCCATGTAAAAAAAAAAAAAAAGATTGGATGCAATAATTTAAAAAGTATTAAAAAACTCATGCGTCACCACCGAAAATCGAAACCAAAACGTTCAGCTAACGATTTATTTTGTCTCTGCCGTCAATGACTGGGCTATGAAAATATGTTTACTGCAAGGATAAAAATTAAAACATGAGCCAATAGCTACTGCGTTATGCATTCGTAATGCCGGCATTCGACATTCACCTGGCAAATTTCTTTTTTTTAATTTTCACACTTTTCCACCGATTTATCCAGGATAAAATCCAAATATAAAGTTTTGCATGGATTCAAATACTTTATATATGAAGTTTCATGTCTGTAGACCAAAAACTCTAGGAGGAGTTTGGTAGTCAAAATTTGTTAAACAAAAATGTATACGTCTACATTAATATATATATGGAAACAATTTTGTGTTTACTATAAACTTGTTAGGCAAATATTATGCAAGTATAAATCATGTAGAATATCTGCATGAATATAATTACACGTAATAGTTAACTAAAGATGATTATCCCATTAGAAAACCGAAGCAACGAATATGGAATTAATTAAAATGAATGTTTAAAAGAATATGCAAATTAGCTAGAAGTTTTGCTAGTGAATGCAATTCCACAGCCCATATATAAGAAAATTGTATTTTCTTTTTAAATAAATAGAAAAGAGGAGTTTTAAGATGAATATCAATACACACAAGAGAAAAACGAATTTCTAGGAGTATATATATATATATATATATATATATATATATATATATATATATATATATATATATATACCAATTAACATGATGGATTTTAAAAATTAAAAATAATGAAAAAGGGCTAGCTCACCGGGTTTCGAGGAAAAATTTCGATAAAAAATATATTGTCATGAATATGGCGGGTGGGGGAGGGGTTAAAGAAAAACATATAATTAAAAAAATAAACGGGAAAGAATCATATTGAAATCAAATTAAGTCCTAAAATATGTTCTTTTTGTTTACAAAGAGAAGGTATCAATAAAAATAGTTTCTGGGATTTTTAAATGGAAAGGCGAGTGCGACATGCTTAGGATCATGCACATGTCGACACTATAGTTCGTAGCACAAGCATATACATAATATGCATATATATATATATATATATATATATATATATATATATATATATATATATATATATTTGTTGCCCAGATGTGGCAACAGTACTCCATCCTTGGACGTACCTGGCTCTTCTCTTATATAAATAGAGAATTGCATCAGCAGTGAGATATCTACTGGATCGATAGAAGGATCCCACCATTTTCCCAACTGTTCTTTGTTTTGTGAACCCATATATATATATATATATATATATATATATATATATATATATATATATATATATATATGCATGCATAACGAAGTAGTTATTGGTTCATGTTTTAATTTTAAGCCTTGCAGCAGATGTCTCTTCATAGCTCAGTCATTAACAGCAGAAGACAAAATAACAGCTAAAAGTTTCGGTTTCGATTATCGGCGGTGGCGCACAAGTTATTTTTTTTTTAACTTTTAAAATCATTACTTTATATTGGCGTTATATAATGAGGTGTATTTTATATTATAAAACGTGTCATGTTTGGTCTGATATTTTTTTTAATGATATTTTCTTATAATATCTATATAAACGTATAAATCGTATGTATTATTGTTTATATATGATATCGACGTGTATACTGAGTCATGGTGTATCAGAATTATCACACGAGTATTACAGTTGATATATAAGGAGAATAATATATGCTTCATACGTTTTTTCTTGAAGAGTTCTTGTATCTTCACTTGATGAGCTCCATGACGAACCATGAAACGACCAGCACCATCCAATTGAGACATCTTTTTTTTTTACATAGGCATCACCAATTTTCAAGGCTTTAAGGTCAGTCGAGGATAAGTGTTAAAGAGTGTACAGTAGAAATTGGACAATATAGTAATCGTTAGTAATGTAAATTTGGTAAATTTGTTAACTTATATGGAACGGCTAATCAAAAACTTGTTTACGTTAGACTTGAAGACAACTGTATTGTAATCAGCTGGAAAGCAGGAAAACGGAAGACAATTCCATAGGCGTATAGTTCTAATAAAGAAGCTTTGCTCATGGAATCTACGTTTAGGTTTAGGTACAGATAAAGAGTGGGGGAAATTAATAGATAGCGATTTCTGCTAGACGGGTATTTCTTGTGAAAATTTGGCGAGGGGGGACCATATATTGGAGCTCAGCCGAGCACTTGCCATGAAAATAACGCTAAAGCAGAGACAAACTCGCAACATTTCTTATGTGAGAAAGAGGTTGCAGGGAAGAGAAAAGGACATCCCCTACGAGGCTACGAAGTCTATTTTGAACTCTATCAAAGCAGGATAAGTACTTTCTAGCAACTCTTGCCCAGATGTGACAACAGTACTCCATCCTTGGACGTACCTGGCTCTTATATAGATAGAGAATTGCATCAGCAGTGAGATATCTACTGGGTCGATAGAAGGATCCCACCATTTTTCCAACTGTTCTTTCTTTTGTGAACCCACAAGAACAACACTTTATATTTTTTTAATATAAATTTATTTCAGTTGTCTCAAACGGTTTCACGAGGTCTGCATTTCGTCTACATGGTTATTCTTCTAGCCCGCTTTCTGGCCGACTGTTCATGACTAGACTCCAACTCTGTTGGCTGTTTACTCTGGTGATCAAACTCCAACTCTCGACTCTAAACTTCCCGACCTCTTAACTCAGTTCCGTTACGTCATCATTCAAAAGCACACGTATCCCTTACGTGTGATCTTTCCAGGTCTGCCTGCCCAAGATTATTTTGTTTATATTTAACCTAGCTAATTTATATAAACATAACAGCTAAAATCCATTGCTACACTTAATTCTATAAACAATAAATAACCCCCAATAAAACTATTTTCAAAATATCATTGAATAGATAGATAAATAGATAGATAGACAGATAGACCGATAATAACCAATTAACTTTTACACTGTTAATTACCCAACATTGGGCCCAATATAATCTATAATATAAATCTCCCCTCTTTGTTTAAATGTATGTACGTATGTTCGTATGTCGGCCTAAAACTTTCGACAGAGGGAACAGATTTTCACGCGATCAATTTTGTTTTGTAGTCGACACTTCGGACGACAAATATCGAAAAATTGGCTAAAAACATTAATTCCTTCACCCTCAACTGGGCACTTTTCTACTTTTTCGCCCTTTTCGCTGATATTTTCGAATATCATCCTCTCTTTTCAATTGACTAGCCTTAATTTAAACATTCGTTACTTCCAGTTTGGCGATGGACGCAACAGTAAAGACGTCACTTTTTCACGTTCTTTTCCTCCTTTAAAGTTTTTTTACATGGGGGTCACCACTTATCAAGGCCCGAAGGCCACTCCGGGATAAGGGTTATTGCGTGTACAGTAATCAATGAGATTGTATTGTAGTAATCATTAGTATTAGGGGGTTTGATAGAGTGTCTTACTTAAGGGGGCGGTTTGTCAGGAGTTTGTTTATGTTGGACTTGAAGACGTCCAAGTTGTAGTCAGGTGGGAAACGGGCAAGCGGCAGAGAGTTCCACTAGCGTGCAGTTCTAAGAAAGAAGCTTTGCTCATGGAATCTACGTTTGGATTAAGGCACAGATAGAGAGTGGTGAAAATTATTGACAGTAGTTTCAGTCAGACGGGTGTTTCTCGTAAAACATTGGCGAGAGGGGGACGAGGGATTGGAGCTCAGACGAGCACCTGCCATGGAAATAACGATAAAACAAAGAAAGGCTCGCGACGTCTCTCCTGTGGGAGAGAGGTTGCAGGGAAGAGAAAAGAGCATCCCCCACTAAACCACGAAGTCTATTTTGTACTCTGTCAAGGCAGGATAGGCTGTTTTTAGCAGCTCCAGCCCAGATGTGGCAGCAGTACTCCATCCTTGGACGTACCTGGCTCTTATACAGATAGAGAATTGCATCAGTAGTGAGATATCTTCTGGAGCGGTAGAAGGATCCTACCATTTTCTCAGCGGCTCGGGCAACAGACTTTATATACGTGTTCCATTTCAGATCAGGAGTAAAGGTCAAACCCAGAAGCTTGTCAAAACATGAAGCCTCCCCAAGACGGGAGCCATCAGTTTCAATTGGTGTTAGATTAGGAACAGAGCGTTGATGATGTAACGTTAGGAGCTTGGTTTTAGATGAATTAAAAGTAACCAGCCATCTCTTCCCTCACTGAACCACGCGCTCAAGATCAGAGGAGAGAGAATTAGAGAGAACTTTGTCATTTACGGCCTTTGATGTGTTGCGATAGATGTTCGTGTCATCAGCATAGATGTCAACGAATGATTTAAGTATGTGTCTTGGGAGATCATTGATATAGATCAGGAAGAGAGTTGGGCCCAGGATGGACCCCTGGGGGACTCCAGCATTAATACTGTGGGCCTCTGATTTCTGCCCATCAACCACTACTCTTATGAACCTATCAGAGAGAAATGATTTAATGATTGAGAAAACATTTTCAGTTATACCGTAGCTGGAAATCTTGTGAAGTAGGCCCTTATGCCATACCTTATCGAAGGCCTTCGATATGTCAAGAGCAATTGCCCTGGAAAGGAAACCTTTGTCAAGAGATTCACTAATCCTATGTGATATAACCGTTAGCACATCAGCTGTAGATCTTGCAGAGCGGAAACCAGGTTGCATGTCACTAAGAAGGTTGTTTCTGTTGAGGTGGTTGACTACTTCTTTATTTAATATGGATTCCAACAACTTACTCATGACACACGAGACTTATATGTCTGTACTGAGAGGGAGATGACTTTTCACCTGAATTCTTAAATACAGGGCATACTGACGAGATTTTCCAGGGTGTTGGAAAGCACTTCTCCTTAAGGCAACGCTTAAACAGTTTTGTAAGTATGGGGGAAAGTTCTTGTTGAAGCTTTTTCAACACTATAACTGGAATGCCGTCAGGGCCAGTTGCTTTACTGGAATCAAGGTTCTTGATTAGCTTGGCGACCTCACGCACAAATATTTGTATGCTGCATAGAGTGTTGTGTGTTATAGGAGGAAATACAGGGAGTTGATGGCCATTGTCGCAAAGGGTTAAATTAGCTGCAAAATTGATGGCAAATAGTCTGACCTTGTCTGATGCTGACGAGATGACCTCAGATCCATTGATGATAGTTGGCATAGAACGCATGCTTATATTCAAGATCCTGTTTGCTATTTGCCAGAACTGGTGGGAACCAAGCCACTGCTCAGCTACTTTGGATTTAACAGACTGAGCATATAGCTCTCTTGCATGTTTTATTACTCTTTTACAGTGGTTGCTGGCAGTCCTGAAAGCAGCTTTAGTCTCAGTACATCTATTACGTTGGTAGCTATGGAAAAAGTTATTTCTGTGCGCGATGGCAGCAGCACATTCAGGAGAGAACCATGGCTGGCTGTTAGGGTTTTGTTGGAATTTTTTGGATGGTATGAATCGATCTATGCCTACAATTAACCATTCGGTCAGGTCCGATACTATAGAGGACACATCCTTTTTAAAGATGGAATGCAGAAGTAAGTGTACGGAAGTTGTCCCAGTCAGCCATAGAGTATCGATATACAGTACGGTGGAGAGGTACGTCTGAAGACTTATAACATTTCATTTTTATTTTAACTGTTACAACGGATTGGTCAGAGGATCCCAGAGGAGATAGAACGGAACATGAGCACAGCTCAGGGGATGCTGTGAGGAAAAGGTCTAGTAGGCTTACATATTGACTGGGTGTATCGGGCACACGGGTGGGTTCGTGAACAATCTGAGTGAGGTCATAGGCAATGGCAAAGTCATGACAGAACCTCCCTTCATCATCTGTCTTATTTGAGTGGCGATCTTGTGGGTCAGATTTTGATGTTAAGTCAGAGCATCCTTTAATTATGAATTCGTCTAGAGAAGTGGTCGGCCCTCTGCCAGTTTCACTTAGAAAGAAAGAATATGCCTGGGTTCGTCTCCTGTAATTGTGTTCCAACCTCTGGAAGGTTGGAACGTAGACCCCTGATGTTGGAGAAGGAGACCTGGTAGTAGGGGTATACTTGGAGGATGGGGTTCTAGGTTTATTCGTGTTTCTTTTTTGGAGATTTGTCATGATTGTTGAGGTTTTGGGGTTTGTGGAGAAGGTCGGTAGACTTGGTTGGAGCAGGACAGAGAGGGAAAATAAGAGAGAAAAAAGACAAGAATTTTTTTGATGGCACATGATAAGATAAAGTCGTAACAATTACCCACTAGTATGGCATCGAGAGGCCCTACCAGAAACTACTGTATGGTCCAGAATCCATTCACCAAATGGCAATACAGCAGCCTCGGTACTTTGCACCTGCTGATAGTGGTTAATCCAAGGTTCGGGTCCCTGACTATCAGACGGGTAACGTCAGCCCAGATGAAACGTTTACCTCCAGCACCCTTACTAGTGACATGACCACAAAGATAGACATATAAACAGAATTTTTCTGATATCTCAGGCTACTCTTTACAAAGTACTACCGACCTAGAAAGCAGCTTTTTCTTCACCCTTTTTCAGAAAAATCACTCATTGGAAATGAGGACTGAAGGACAAAAAAAAAGGAGAAGCGAGAGTTACTGGAGCTACCGATAACACATCCACATGCATTATCTACTCTCCATTGAAAAAATAAAAATAAATAAACTAAAATAACATTAAAAAAAGGTGAGAAGGACTTTATTAATATCTACTTAGCATAAGTCCGTTGCCCCATTCACGGACTAGAATAGTACTTGAAGATAGTCTCCCCTCCCATGTTAATGCATGGATACTTTTTGTCTTTATCTAGGTCGAGCTGGGATGTTAAACCGTTCCAACTCCACCCCATAATAAATACGCTATAATGGAACTTTTATCAAATTGAAAAAGTCTGGTTATTTTTAACTCGTTTAAAAAGCTGGTTAAGAAGTAATACCTTTAGGGTTTTGTATTAACTTTAGCTAGAAGTAATGTATACTTTAGGAGAAGACAAAAAAAAAAGCCGCGTGTTTTCGAGTTCAGATAATATGCAAATATAATTTGGAAAATGTTCAATTTCATGGGAGACTTTTTTTTCTCGTTTTAAATAGAAGAAAAAGTATTGGTTAATAATAGTATTTTTGACAAAAAAAGATTTAGGAGAAAGATAAGAAAACAAGACAAATATTCAGAATTAAAGTCAAACCTGTGATAAGGAAAAAGAGAAAAAAAAGGTACGGGGTCGAGCCTGCCTGCCTATTATCACATTTTGTTTTTGCTCAACACACGCCTCCGGGCCACGCCGGCTAAATTCGAAATCTGTATTAACTAAAATATCATATTTAAGCGTATTTTACGATCGGACAATGCCGGGAGCCCTGATAGTATATATATATATATATATATATATATATATTTATCGTCATTATATATATATATATATATAGTCTTAAGAATCTTTGAGTAAAAAAAAATGTAAAAATAAAAATAAAGAATGCAATTTAAATTCCCTGAGAAAAAACAAAACAAAACAAATCAAATTTAACCCATACGCGTGTGTGTATACGTATGACGTGACCGCCTTGAGGAGCGATACTGCTCCCTATTGGGGAGGTTAAAATCGCCTAAAACCCTGAGTACGGCCGAGTAAATATGCTGAGATTGGCTGTTAAACGTCGATTTAATCCTGGACAGCGGCAGGTGACCCACAAAAGGGATGGGTTTATTGTGTTTGTAAAAACACCCAGCTATTTTATTGTTCAAACCAATGACAGGAAACGTCAGAATAATGTAGAAACGAGATCATGTACTTGTTGGCCCAAGGGACACCTGCTCAGATGTGATAAGGAGTCACCTTTCGGGGCGTATGAGACGAATTTAGTTTCGATCCCAGATACACAGGCTGTCACAGGCCTGGCAGAAATGCACACACGCAAAATAGATCTTGGGATTCCCCCGAAAGCGTGTCGGACCCTGATTGGTTTGGCAGATCGCCAGAATAACCCTGTTACCTTAGTATTCAAGAAAATACCCAGGCCGAATTGAGCAGATTAATCCAGACCTCCGTGAAAGAAGAACTAACCAAGAGATACCACTTCTACCCCGGCCGTCGCTACCACCGCCATCGTGAGAACGAAGAATAAGATTTTGGGAGAATCTTGATGTTTTCTGGTGTAATCGAACTGAACGATGTATATATGTAAAAACTTGTAACTTTTATGAAATTAACTGTTTTTTCATAGTTAGAAATACTGAGTCTGTCTTCTTTTCCTGGCGTGCATGCAAAGCTATTTGATTTTCAGCAGAATCGACACGGAGCTGAGACGCTGATAATGCATGTGAAGGCCTCCTGGAGGATAGACGATCACGACCGACACTTCGATGAGGTCAGAGGCCAATTATTGACCTGAGCGGGAGATCCTTTACATAGGTTCGTGTGTTGCATATGTCGATTCCAATAGACCGATTACTTTGATTTGAAATGAATTCTATAACAAAAATGAAGGAGAAAATGTAGTTGAACAAAATTTACTTATAGATTATTATTGTTACTTTAGAAATAGTTTTATTGTTTCTCCCAGGCAATCTAATTGTTACTCTTTGACCATCTTATCCTTACTCCTAGACGATCTTTTTGTTACTCCTAGTCGATAGTATCCAATACGATTACATCTTTGCTCATCAACGATATTTTATTGTTAAACGAGATTAGTGTTGATTCTTAATCATTTTATGAAACATGTCATTCAGAAAACATTATATTATCTGCCGTCATTTCATTCTTGTTCGTTTCACTCGTTTATTAAAATAATTTCGCTTTCCGCAATAAAAGTTTGCCTTGAATCTCTTGTTTATTTCTCTTCTGTCATTAAGTGTTTCCATTTGAATGAATCAATTATTTGAATGACAGTATGACATCTAATTAACACAGTTTACCTGTCCACATGTTATCGGGTTCAGTCAGAGCAGTAGACAATGTTCTCGGCTCATATCTTATCGAACTGAAATCAACATTCACAAAACATTGAGAAAAATTAAAATCACGTGGTTTTTATTCAGCTTAAGGCAAAAAAAAAAGAAAAACATAAGATTATGGTATTTATTTGCTTCCCCACGAAAGGAAATTAGGCACAAGGCCGTTTTTAATGTGGGTGAAACCAGTTCTCCTAAAAGTAGGGTAAAAAGGGGACACTCTGGTTCCCTCAACACTCTATAATTCCTCTTAATCTTTTTCATCCCTAACGAACCTTACGCTAGACGCTGCATCTCCCCATGCTACCTAGCATCTTCTCTACTCTTCTGATGAGAAGCGTTAGGCTTCGAAATGCCCTGGCATAAAGAGCCCCTTCTATCCCCCAAATTTTGCCTGTATTCCATTATTCAATAAATGATCCATTCTATATCTACCTAGATATAGCTTTGTTTTTATTTCATACTCTTGTTGTCCTATTATATATATATATATATATATATATATATATATATATATATATATATATATATATATATATCCCCAAAAACCTGTGTTTTATAACCTGGGATCGTTCTCTCGGCTTGAAACCTACGTACCCTGTGAATCATAAATTAAATACGTGTATTGTGGAACGAGCTGGTTTCGAACTTTGAACATCTGGGTTATCAGTTTGTGTCGTTAAAAACTTAGCCACTGTCGCCTCCAGTTGTAATATTTCTGCGCCCTATTGTAACTCCATAATATAGTACTTATAAGGTCCGATACATAGTTCTATTTGAAGAATGTAAAATGATCTGGCGTTATCGATCTTAGAAATACCACACACACACACACACACACACACACACACACACACACACACACACACACACACACACACACACACACACACACACACACTCTCTCTCTATATATATATATATATTATATATATATATATATATATATATATATATATATATATATATAAATTACTAATGTAACTCTTGGTTCATTCGTAATTAATAGTCTAAATAACCACTGGACGGATGGCTTCCACATTTTGGTATAATATATTTACTGTACCCATGTGTGTTTCTATATATCTCTTTTTAATTATAACATTATACCTAATTTTTCTATAATAAATAGGTGGTTTTCTTTGTACGGATGGGCCATTATTTTTATTTGGGGCCAATTATTTCACATCGCGTGCCATCATGTGCAATCACTAAACGGAACTTTTATATACCAAATTGACTTTTTTCGTTTAAAAATGGAATTATTTCTCTTTCGTTAATATATATATATATATATATATATATATATATATATGTATATATATATTAATATTTCGTGTTTTATATATATAAAATACAATTATTGAATGTAATTCTCTTGATTATATTTGTTTGGGAGAAGCACAATTAAAAAAGAAAATGAAAACGGAGCGAAATTTAAATTTCCATTCCATTTTTACAACAATCCAGCGCGTACTTCGCAAGTTTTATCATAAGTTAACGAGCAACCCATAAAAATCTGGTAACTGGGTGTCAAATCTGCTTAAAATATTGTAAAAAAAGAAAAATAGAACCTCTCCCTAACATACTGGCAATAATTTGGTTCCGTCCTTCCCTTGAGTGTTCTAATAAGAGGGATTGATTTACTAGGATCTGTATTAGAAGCTGAGCAAAATTATTTAATTGCTGAATTTTTTGCATTTTGGTTAAATTTCTTAGTTGGCAATCGCTAAAAGCCCACAAAAAATTGAACAAAAGATAAAATTAAAAAGAATGGTACTCATGCAGAATTTACCCCCCCCTCATCGCACCGGATTCCAATTAATTTAGGGGTTGACCGGCCATCGTGGTGACCGAATTCAGCCGAGCGTTGTCCAAATGTTTAAACACCAAACCAACATTGTATTTATTTTTTTGCAGAATTAATTAATGATGGGAATATTTTTTCTGTTTATTTTCTTAACATCTGTTGACCAAAAAAATAATTTGTAGTCTCTTGAAAAAAAAAACTAACTTTTCTCTACTTTCACCTAACTATTTACAGTGTTCATATAAAGCATTCATCTTTTCTTTTTATAATAAAAATTCGGGGTACTCATTGGGCGTTGAGTTCCATGGTGACCAGCATAAAAATGCGCGTTGGTCCCTTCCTGACGCAAGCGCACGTAACACTTTTTTTTTATTTACTAACGTGGTCGTAGTAACTAAACGATTATCTGTCACATTATTTTGAAAAAAAAAGTTTTACTCTTTATGAATATTAAAAGAAAAATTACTAAACATTTATTAATAACGCCTCACTTTTACAGACATTTGTTTTTAAATTTCTTAAATGACGACTTTTATCGACTTTTTTTAATAGCATTTGAGGATGGGTAACATTTGTTTTAATTTCTTTTTAAATGACTTTTTATCGACTTTCTTTTTTTAATAGCATTTGCGGATAGGTAAAAAACGAAAAAACAATAACTAAACCATTTCTCACTTTTACAAATATTTTTCACAAATAAATGTTATCAAAGTCAAGATACCGAGAAATTGTCAGTAAATGGTTTAGTTATTTTTTTCGTTTTTTACCCATCCGCAAATGCTATTAAAATAAAGTCGATAAAAAGTCATTTAAAAAGAAATTAAAAAAACAAATGTCAGCTACCCATCCGCAAATGCTATTAAAAAAAGTCGATAAAAGTCGTCATTTAAAAGAAATTTAAAAACAAATGTCTGTAAAAGTGAGGTATTATTAATAAATATTTAGTAATTTTTCTTTTAATATTCATAAAGAGTAAAACTTTTTTTCAAAATAAATAATGTGACAAATAATCGTTTAGTTACTACGACAACGTCAGTAAATAAAAAAAGTGTTACGTGCGCTTGCGTAAAAAAGGGAGCGATGCGTGTTTTTATGCTGGTCGCCATGGAACTCAACGCCCAATGAGTACCAAATTCAGTTTTCAAAAAGAAACGTTTACTACCAACTTTCTTAAAAAAAAGTGTAAGTTTTCCTGAAAAAAAAAACAAAACAAACTTTCACCTAACAATTTATGGCAAAAATAGCGACCCATAAAAATCTGGGGTGCTTCTACACTTTATTGCCGAAATTGGAGACGCCATTTTTTTCACGCACTTGCTATCCAAATCTAGGGGAGACATTATGACCGAACGATTGTTTCCGGAAAGGGAAAGAATAAATTTACCAAAATTATCATTTATTACTTCCAGAAACTTGGTAAACCGATATTACTGGAGAAAATGAATCTTGACAATTCAAAAAATGTTTAAAATTATTTATTTGTTCGAAAAAACAAAAACAAAAAAAAACAAAACTATTTTATGAAAATCCAATGTTGCTTTAAAAGTAAATAAAGAAAGTGAAAGAGAACATATATCCGTAATTGTTTAATTGGAAATGTTTCGATTTAATTGATGAGAACGGGAAAGTTTTTCACGGAACAATTTTTTTTAATTAAAAACAGAAAATTGAAATGGCATATTCATAATAGTTTAATCTGCGCGAGCGCCATTTGAAAACCAAAACAAAACCAAAACATTTATTAGTTTTTTGTTTGTTTGTTTATTTTTTCGTTTGTGTGTGTGTGTGTGTGTGTGTTTTCGAACAAATAAATAATTTTAAATAGTTTTTGAATTATCAAGATTCATTTTCTCCAGTAATATCGATTTACCAAGTTTTTGGAAGTAATAAATGTTAATTTTGGTAAATTTATTTAGTTTAATTTATCGTTTCCGGAAATAATAAATGTAAATTTTGGTAAATTTAGTGCGTGAAAAAAAATGGCATCTCCAATTTCGGCAATAAAGTGTAGAAGCACCAAATCTGCTAGCTGAGTGACAAATCTGCTTAAAATATTGAAAAAAAGAAAGAAAGAAAAAAAGAATAGAACCTCTAGATGTATCAGAAATTTGGAGGAATTTTTGACACCCCTAACAGAAAACTGCGAATAAAATATAAAATACTCGTAATTTCTCTTTTTAAAGTGAGTTTTTTATTTTCTATACGGAATATACTTTCAAAATAAACTATTAAAGTTGTTTAAAAAAATAATAGAAATATTATTTTTTATTTAAAAAAAAACAGTGTTTACAAAATGTTTACAAAATGCCTGCGTACCTTTATGCAGCCATTTTTTTACGTAATAAAATCAATAGAATTTTACGAGTTTAATATTTTTAAATTTTTAAACTTTAAAAATCTATCAAAATTTTTCTATTGGTTCAATTTTTACGATATTTTCAGGGTCAATGTGAAATTTTATGCTCTTTCCAATAAACCAAATATAATATTTTAGACAAACGTTTTTGTTTTCAAATTCACACCCCCATTTTTAAATGTCTATTAAAATTTTAATAATTAATTTATGTATTAAAGTTTTATATATCACAAATTGGAAATAAAGGATCAATAAAGAAAATATTCCAATTTAAAACAAAAAAGAATAGTTTTTTGGAAATTTACCTGTAAATCCAAAGTGTAAAACCTTTAAAAAAAAAACACGTTCATTTTTTTTTAAATGAAAGCTCATGTTATGCTTACATCGTCAAGTAAATACCAGACGCTGACGGCAAATTTTTCTATCTCATTGAATGTTTTCTTTTTTTAGATATTAAAAAAAAATTAGTCGATGAAGAAGTATTAAAATACATCGATCAAAAACTCGTGTATTTCATTAAAAGAATTTTTTTCAAATCGATGAAGCGGATTTTTTGTTCTAGGGGAAAAACTTATAAGTAAATGTGCGTTTCTTTTTTAACTACGGAGGATGAAAAATACTAATTTTGGTTAACACACGCAATAAACAAGAGACATTATTTATACCCTTGGATGAAACCATACTTCATAAATTTCATTTTAGCAGCAGCAGCAGCAGCAGCAGCAGCTATTTAAGGCTTCGCGCAAAACATGTTACAAAAATGCGATTTTCTAGGACCCTCACTTTAAAAAATCCTTTTATTTAAAAAACGCATGGAATTTTAAATATAAATATGGATAAATTCTTAACAATGAAATATGGAACTACCCATTTAATATTGTTTTTAGGTAAGTGATTTTTTTGGCATTTATATATATATACATATATTTATAAGCAAGTAAAAATATGTTGATTTTCTTTATATTTTTAAAATATTTTTTAAAAAGAAAACCGCTTTAAAGAAACAAATATTGCATAATTTGCTATTAAACCTGTTATTTTTTAAGAAAAATTGGTATTTGCTCCTTTAATTGAAAAAAAAAATAGGGTTTGAATTATATTTTCAAGTAGTTATAAGCTTCAAAAAATAGTAAGTTGAATTATTAAGGTTCTGATCATCATTTTTAATGGCCACTTTCTGATACACCTGTAGAACCTCTCCCAAACATACTAGCAATAATTTGGTTTCGTCCTTCCTTTCAGTGTTTCCAATAAGGGGGATTGATTCACTAGGATTTGTATTAGGAGCTGGGCACTTATTAAAATTATTTAATTGTTGAATTTTTTTGCATTTTGGTTAAATTTGTTAGTTTGCTAGCGCTAAAAGCCCCCACAAAAAATTGAACAAAAGACAAAATTAAAAAGAATGGTACTCATGCAGAATTTTACCCCCCCTCCCCGTACCGGATTCCAATTAGTTTAGGGTTCGACCGGTAATCACCGGATTCAGCCGAGCGTTGTTCAAATGTTGAAACACTAAACCAACATTTTATTTATTTTTTTGCAGAATTAATTAATGATGAGAGTATTTTTTCCGTTTATTGTCTTAACATCTATTGACAAAAAACATTAGTACATTCTCTTGAAAAAAATCTAACTTTTCTCTACTTTCACCTAACTATTTACAGTGTTCATATAAAACATTCATCTTTTCTTTTTATAATAAAAATTCTGTTTTCAAAAAGAAATGTTTACTGCCAACTTTCTTTTTAAAAAAAGTGCAAGTTTTCCTGAAAAAAACAAAAAAACAAAACATCTTTCACCTAACAATTTATGGTAAAAAATTCACCTTTTCTTAGCGAAAAAACAACTTTTATTGATAAAGAAATTTGCAAAAATTGCAAAAATAAATAAACAATACAAAATGAATTTTTTTATGACGAATGTGTTCTATTTTAACAAACTGAGCCACAGCAACGCGTGGCCGGGTACAGCTATATATATATATATATATATATATATATATATATATAATTTTTTTTTCAGTTTAGAAAAACAAAATTACTATTTGTCGCTCCAATAAATTTACTGTTTATAGCTAAAATTTCATCAGGCGACAGAGGCTTTCATTCTTACTTAAAACCAGATTAAAAGACGTATGCCTCTGTCGCCTGATGTAATCTTTTTGGAGATTGAAACAGTAAATTTATTGTAGCGACAAATAGTACTTTTGTTGTCCTAAATTGAATACAATAATATTCTGCACTTTTATTGGGCACTATCAACAGCATCGTTATTTTCAATGTTTTTCACTTTTGGATATCTTTACCTATATAAAAGATAAATTGAAATGAAAAAATAAAACTTCCAACGTTAGATCTTTAATATTCAAAAAAGGACTGCGACAAATTTTTTCCTTAATCCATAAAGTTTCAGCATGAAGTGCTTTTCGTCAGAAGAAAATAACTATTTAAATAAAAAATTACTAGTTTTTATGAATTTCAAATTTGCGATCTTAGAAATACGTCTCTCTCTCTCTCTCTCTCTCTCTCTCACACACACACACACACACACACACACACACACACACACACACACACACACACACACACACACACACACACACACACACACTCTCTCTCTCTCTTTATATTTGATATGAGTTACACCCTCTGGAATTTTAGGAAGAATAGTCTCCTTTACAACCGAATACTCGCCTCATACGTAAGGATCGTGTACGAATATATGTACGTACGTATCTATATTTATCTAAACATAAACCAATACTCACATATATTCATTGTTTATGTATATATATATATATGTATATATATATATATATATATATATATATATATATATATATATATATATATATATGAATGGAAATGTATAAAAACGAATACGAAAAGTATAAAACTTATAACTTTTCTTTATTCGTTTTCAATTGGTGACGTGCAGGAATACAAAATAATATTATGAAAAAAAATTAAAAAACTTTTTTTATAAGTACATAATTTTCGACCCGATCCTTCAGTCTTCATCGTAAGAGATATACATTTATATATAACACTTAACCATTTACATATATATATATATATATATATATATATATATATATATATATATATATATATATATATATATATGTATGTATATATATGTATATATGTGTATGTATACATATGTATATGTGTGATGTGTGATATATATAAATGTATATGTATTATCTAATTTATAAAGCTTACTATGATTGTCTGTCTTCATATTTTTAAACTCTACCGCTTCCGAAACTTAAAGTCGCAGAGCGGTGCTAGGGGGCTTAAATGATTTTTTATGGATCGTTCTTTTATGACTCTTTAGCTGGTTAAAATAGTTTTAAAAAGTTCAAAAGTGGATTAAAATATACAATATCGTCATACATTTTGTATAAGCATCTTAGTTTATTCTTAATCAGTTCACATGCGTGTCACTTTGGTGCAGTAAGGTCACCAGCTTTGAATGCTAGAGTTTTGCTTGAAGTTTCGATTCCAGTTGATGGCGCACAAATAATTTTTTCTTACTTTTGAAATCACGACTCTATAATAATATGTATGAAATCTGGACAAATTAAGATATCATGTTTAAGCGTATTTTACGACCAAGCAAGCCGGGCTCCCTTCCCCACGTTAGTATAAATATATATAATACATATACATTTATAAATAACACACACACACACACACACACACACACACACACACATATATATATTTGTTTTTGTTTTTGCGATACGTTATACGAAAATTATTCCCAACTCGCATTTAGGTAAAAATGCACTTTCGTAAATAATTCAATTCATTCAAAACGTATCGCAAAAACAAAAACAAATAACATCTATAAATCGCGTTATATCCTAACAGTCGGCGAGATGGACAAGCGTGTAAAGTGGTCAGGCTCATTTCCGTGTGTGTATGCTTTTCAGTTCCTATTCCAACATTAGTTTCACGCATCATGCAATACAGTTGTTAATAAGAAAAGAAAAAAATGCATGTTTATCGAAAAGCAAGTTTTACTCTTGTTGACCCTGTGATGAAAACGGGTGAAATTTATCCGTAATCCTTTGACAGATTTTATGTTAATATTATTCTTATCGAAAACAACGATTTGTCCAAAGAACAGATCAGCGGAAAGATAATAATGATGAACGCTACGTTCGTTTCGATCGGTTATTTCAACAACCATCTCCCAAAAGTGTTTATTCAAGATAATCAGACAATATTTTTAAAACTACGGATGATTTAAACCAGCTATATTTTTTATCCATCTCTCTTGCAAACAAATCCAGTCTAATAATACCTCTACAGGTATTTACGAGGGGCGTGCAATAAGTAATGCCCCTGACCCACTTCCCATAGCAGTAGAGCAACCAAACTTGGCACAGTTATTAGTCTTTCTCTACATAGGAACCACTCAGAGTTATGCATTTCTCCCATCGTTTGATGCAGCCCTGAAGACCGTTTTTGTAGAACACCTCAGGTTGGTCCTTCAACCACGACGTGACTTCAGAAATCAAGGCTGAATCATGTGGGAAACGCTTTCCTTTCAAAAACAACTTCATGGCTGGGAAGTGAAAGTTAGAGGGTGCAAGGTCAGGAGATTAGGGAGGATGGGGAGGATTTCATAACCACACGCCCGTGCATGATCTGGCGACATGCGAGTTGTGGACCGGAGCGTTGTCCTGCACGAGGGGGGTACCTTTGCTGATCTTGTCCCGCCTCTTAATTTTGATAGCTTCTCTTAATCTCTTCAAAAGTGAAGCATAATAGGCTCCTGTAATTGTGGTACACTTTGCCAGGAAATCTGTCATCACTACTCCGTCCGGGTCCCAGAAGACTGTGAGCATGACCTTGCCAGCGGAGGGCTGCACCCTTGCTTTCTTTGGAGGTGGTGAGTCCAAGTGCTTCCGCTGCATTGACTGGGCTTTGGTGTTTGGATCATAGTGATGGATCCAGGTTTCATCCTGTGTAATCAGTTTTTTGAAAAACTTTGACTCACCTTCTTGGCACATCTCCAAATTCATCCTCGAGCACTCGACGCGTTCTCGCTTCTGGAATGCTGTGAGCATCTGGCAGACACCTTATGCATATGCAAATGGTCATGAATGATAGTTTCCACTCTGTACTAATCTTGACATCTTGGGCTATTTGGCGAATAGTAATGCGCCGATCTTCCAAAATGGCAGTTTCAAATTGACGGACAGATGCCTCATCAATGGCAGAAGGTAGGCGATCAGGTCTGGGAACTGTTTCCACAGACTTCTGCCCATGTTTGAATTCACGATGTCAGCGTTTTACAAGGTTATATGATGGGGGCACTATCACCATAAGTTTCTTTCATTTCATCAAGTCTCCAGTGGTGTGCGTCCTTTCAAATACAAAAATTGGATAACTGCTCAACATTCAACAGGCCCCATTTCACAGTGACTCAGTTCAAACAACTGTAAAACAGAAGCCACAATTAGTTCAGAGCTGTCATTTACCACATAACCCGTAGAGATATATATCATTGTACATGCAAAATTTCAGCCAGATCAGACAACTGGAAGTGGGTAAGGGACATTACTTATTGCACGCCCCTCGTAATACATAAACTAATAAATGTGTCATTTCTCCATCATCCAAGAATATCCGTAGAAATGACGATTTTGTTTGTTTTATGACAAAAAAAAAAAAGAAAAAGAAAATAAAAAACGACGCAATTTAGTTACAATTTTCACATGGATTGATTCCGCTAATTAATAGACAACGTTCGTCGATAATCTCAAACAGCTGCAACAGGGAGATGGCAATTGCTAAGTGGTTAACGACACAGACTGAAAACCTGGGTGTGCAAAGTTCGAACCCAGTTTGTTCCACACAAAAACATTTATACTTAAGGATGTTAGCAACCTTCACACAATCTTCACCATAGGTACTCGATATCTTTCAAGAAAAAAATTTAATTAGAAAGATATCGGAGAAACGAATGGCGACAATAATCATCTGATTTATACGAAACAAATGAATGGTGCTCGACAACAACAATAACAACAACAACATTAGCAGCAAAATGTATTTCCTTAGTATAAACTAAATCGTTTCAAAAGTAAGGCCTCCTATTTGTTTAATTAAAAAACTAAAAAGTTGAAGAGCTACAAAGATGAGAGTGGTATCATTAAAACGAACGACCAGAATGTATTTTCTACATAGCCACCACTATTCTCAATGCACGTTTGACTTAACTCAAAACACAAGGGGAAAATAATTGCAGTTGAACGAAAAATAATTGCAGCTGAATTAAGTTGATACTAACAATTGAATACTAATAATATTTTGCCAATGAATCAATGGAAAATAGTATCGGAATATTGTTTTGGATTGGTCTGCTGGCGTGAGAAATTCCTCGATGGAAAATTACCCACAGGGGATGCTTACGTAAGATTGGCAATTGACTAATAGGAACGAGCCTAAGCGGGACGAGACGATATCCCATTGGCTGGGAACACAACCCCCCCCAAAAAAAACAAGCAAACTCATAGCGTTAAAAAGGATCAGTTTAATAGAAACCACAATCCAAAACTATTACTTTTGGAATGCTCCTCATATAACATATGTTTCTTTTAATTACAATGGATGAAAAATTAAATAATCTGAAAACATCAACAGCAATGTGCTGATTTAAAATATACCACTGATTTTGCACAGAAATCAATCATTGATTAGTGCTTTGTCAGACAAAACATAGATTTATATAATATATAATTTATGTAATACCATACTTAGGGGTAATTGAGCAAAGTCCAGGGTAATTGCACAAACCAGTTAAAATTACACTTTTGCCAACCACATATATAAAAACACTTTTTTTTTAGTTGGCGCAATTAACCTGGATATGGTGCAATTACCCCAAAACACGGTACTTTATATTGTTGCATATCGTATGAATAAAACTAAATATTGTTGCATATCGTATGCATATAACTTAATATTGTTGCATATCATATGACTAAAACTTAATATTGTTGGATATCGTATGAATAAAACTTAATATTGTTGCATATCGTATGAATAAAACTTTATATTGTTGCATATTGTATGCATAAAACTTAATATTGTTGCATATCATATGACTAAAACTTAATATTGTTGGATATCGTATGAATAAAACTTTATATTGTAGCATATCGTAGGAATAAAACTTAACATTGTAGCATATCGTATGAATAAAACTTAACATTGTAGCATATCGTATGAATAAAACTTAACATTGTAGCATATTGTATGACTAAAACTTTATATTGTTGCATATCTTATGAATAAAACTTAATATTGTTGCATATCGTATGAATAAAACTTTATATTGTTGGATATCGTATGAATAAAACTTAATATTGTTGCATATCGTATGACTAAAACTTAATATTGTTGGATATCGTATGAATAAAACTTAATATTGTTGCATATCGTATGACTAAAACTTAATATTGTTGCATATCGTATGAATAAAACTTAATATTGTTGGATATCGTATGAATAAAACTTTATATTGTTGCATATTGTATGACTAAAACTTTATATTGTTGCATATCGTATGAATAAAACTTAATATTGTTGGATATCGTATGAATAAAACTTAATATTGTTGCATATCGTATGAATAAAACTTTATATTGTTGCATATTGTATGACTAAAACTTAATATTGTTGGATATTGCATGAATAAAACATAATATTGTTGGATATCGTATGAATAAAACTTTATATTGTTGTATATCGCATGAATAAAACTTAATATTGTTGCATATCGAGTGAATAAAAATTTATATTGTTGGATATCGCATGAATAAAACTTTATATTGTTGCATATCGTATGAATAAAACTTAATATTGTTGCATATCGCATGAATAAAATTTAATATTGTTGCATATAATATGCTTAAAACTGAATATTGTTGCATATCGTATGAATAAAACTTAATATTGTTGCGTATCGTATGCATAAAACTTAATATTGTTGTATATCATACGCATAAAACTTAATATTGCTGCATATCGTATGACTAAAACTTCATATTTTTGCATATCATATGCATAAAACTTAATATTGTTGCATATCGTATGAATAAAACTTAATATTGTTTCATATCGTATGAATAAAACTTAATATTGTTTCATATCGTATGAATATATATATATATATATGTATATATATATATATATATATATATATATATATATATATATATATATATATATAGCACGGTTAAATAATAAATATCATGAATTATGGAGAAGTTCGGTTGGCAGTTTGTCGTTTTTCGACAAAATTATATTTTCCAGATACGTTGCAATCATTCATGAACGTAGCATTTCTAAGTTATCGTTAAAAAATCAAAAGAATTTGCAACACTTAATCTTCAAAAAATATGGTTGCTCGTCGAACCCTAGTGTTACTCAGAACGTCCTAAATCTTTCTTCCGCGCAGTTGTCTGAGCTTGAATTTAACATTCTTTCGCATGGCTTGGACTTTTGTATTCCTCCCATACCCCCAAAGCGTGAAGAGATATATGCCGAATTTGAAGTCTTCTTTGCTAAAAAGAAAAGACTTCCTCCTGTTTCTGACTCTATTGTCAGTGATATTAAGGCGAAACTTAATGATGTTGCACATTCTTATGCTGGCACACCTATTTCGTTTTGTGAAGCAAAATGGCGAAGTGAACATTATCGTACAATTAAAGCACTTCGTCATAATAAATCTTTAGTCATCACAAAACCCGATAAAGGTTCTGGCGTAGTCATAATGGATCATCAGGATTACGTCAATAAAATGATGACCATCCTGGGGGACATCTCTAAATTTGTTAAATTAGGTCCGGTAGATACTCATGATTCTACTATTTCTATCGAGACCAAGTTCCAAAAGCAACTTGTCAAATGGGTTAAAAGTGGTGTTCTTCCCACTTCCTTTTCTAATTTAATTCGTCCCACGGGTTCCATCCGCCCCCGATTCTATGGTTTGCCTAAGACCTATAAAGCCATAAATATACCGTTGAGACCCATACTATCGATGGTTGGGTCCTGTCAACAAAATTTAGCAAAATGGTTGACAAGTATTTTAGAACCTGTTTTGGAACGTTTCAGTTGCATTTTGCATTAAAGACACTTTTAGCTTTGCTAACTTTATGCAAAACTACACTAATTCAAATAAATTTATGTGTTCCTTTGATATTTCTAGTCTTTTTACATGCATTCCTTTGTTAGAGACGATTAATATTTGTGCTGACGCCTTATATCGAAGTAAACTTCCGACTCCTCCAATTCCAGAAAATATTTTTGTAGAATTGATTAAGTTCGCCACTATGTCGGTAGAATTTAGTTTTAACGATGTTATGTACAGACAGACAGATGGTGTAGCCATGGGTTCCCCATTGGGATCAGCGTTGGCTAATATTTTTGTGGGTTTTCATGAACAGGATCTATTGTCTGGTTTGCATTAACCAGACATTTATTTTCTTTACGTTGATGATACCTTTTGCTTATTTGACAACGAGACGAATGCGGATGCTTTTTTTGTGTCTCTTAATAACGTTCATCCAGCCCTTAAGTTTACGGGAGATAAGGAAACGAATTCTACTCTTCCGTTCTTAGATGTACTTGTGTCTAAGACATCTTCGTGTTTTCTTACTTCGGTTTATCGTAAATCAACCTTTACGGGTCTCTATACTCGTTGGGACTCTTTTTGCCCTATAAACCAAAAATATAATTTGATTAAGACATTAACACATAGGGCCTTGATGATTTGTTCCAGGGTTAATCTGGATGATGAGTTTAAATGTATTACAAGGACCCTCTGTAATAACGGTTACCCATTGGATATTGTTAAAACTGTTATTAATAAGAAGGTTTCCAATTTCTATAAACTTAAAGTAATTACGGTTAATAGATGTCCTGTCTGCATACGTTTACCTTGGCTGGGCAACATTAGTGACCGTTTTGCCAAGCAAATTTCTGTGTCTGTACAACGGTGTTATTTTGCATCTAATCCTCGTGTTGTTTTTTCAACCAGGCCTATGTTGCCGTCTATTCGCAAAGATGTTCTTCCCCCCCACCATAATAATTCTCTTATTTATTTATTTAAATGTAGCTGCAGTTCGCACTATGTTGGGCGAACATCACAAAGATTAGATTTTCGTTTGAAACAGCATGTGCCTTCGAAAATTCGTTATGCAAATTTCTCGCCGTCGGATGTTTTGAATAATACGTATGGTTCTGCGATTTGCGACCACCTTATAAATAACCATGCGTGTGCCACGAATTTCAGTGTCGACATGTTCACTATTTTGAGCAGCTCGCACTCTCCATCTCATTTAAAAATTCTAGGGACTATTTATATTAAGTCGATGAGACCTTCTCTTTGCAAGCAAAAAGAAAATCTCGGACTTAATTTGGTCTCTATGTAATTTTGTTTCCCCTGTTTATTTTTGATATTTTTTTTTCTCCTTTCCCTTGCCATATTCATGACTTTATTTATTTTTTTTTAATCGTATTGTCCTCGATTTGGCTCTGTTGAGCGAGGATCGAAACCGGGTTAGCTGGCCTTTATTTTCATTTTTTATTTTTTAAATAATCATTATGTATATTGGTCTATATGTAGCCATCATTAAATTCTGTACCCCTCGAAAGATTTTCGAATAAAACTTAATATTGTTGCATATCGTATGAAAAAAACGTAATATTGTTGCATATCATATGAATGCAACTTAATATTGTTGCATATCATATGAATGCAACTTAATATTGTTGCATATCGTATGCATAAAACGTAATATTGTTGCATATCGTATGCATAAAACGTAATATTGTTGCATATCGTATGAAAAAACTTTATATTGTTGCATATCGTATGCTTAAAACTTAATATTGTTGCATATCGTATGACGAAAACTTAATATTGTTACATATCGTGTGAATAAAACTTAATATTGTTGCATATCTTATGAATAAAACTTTATATTGTTGCATATGTTATGAATAAAACTTTATATTGTTGCATATCGTATGAATAAAACTTTATATTGTTGCATATCTTATGAATAAAACTTTATATTGTTGCATATCTTATGAATAAAACTTAATATTGTTGCATATCTTATGAATAAAACTTTATATTGTTGCATATGTTATGAATAAAACTTTATATTGTTGCATATCGTATGAATAAAACTTTATATTGTTGCATATCTTATGAATAAAACTTTATATTGTTGCATATCGTATGAAAAAACTTTATATTGTTGCATATCGTATGCATAACGCTTAATATTGTTGCATATCGTATGAATAAAACTTAATATTGTTGCATATCTTATGAATAAAACTTTATATTGTTGCATATCTTATGAATAAAACTTTATATTGTTGCATATCGTATGGATTAAACTTGATATTGTTGCATATCGTATGCATAAAAGTTAATATTGTTGCATATCGTATGAATAAAACTTAATATTGCTGCATATCGTATGAATAAAACTTTGTATTGTTGCATATCGTATGAATAAAACTTTGTATTGTTCTATATCGTACAAATAAAACTTAATATTGTTGCATATGATATTACAAAAACTTTATATTGTTGCATATCGCATGAATAAAACTTTATATTGTGGCATATCGTATGCATAAAACTAGGCACCGCCAAAAATGGCCAAAAAATCAAGTTGTTGTTGTTTTCTTAAAACGAAATTACATGTATTAAAATCCATTATTTATCAGTAACTTGTTTTTTTCCAGAAAGGTAAAATCCTGAATTTTTTCATATAGGAAATAGAATAATGTAAAACTTTTTCTACTATTTTTAATTAAATTTTAAATGTTTAATTTTCCCCCAAAGTTAACAATTGACATTTTTTGTCATGCACAAAAACGTATATAAATATTAAACAAAAATATTTTTGAAATAATTAATTAATTTATTTTTTGTCTAACTAAGATTTAGGATGATTTTCTAAGATAATATGCAAGCATATTATAATATAAGTACCTGGATTTCAAGTAATTCTACTTATTCATATAGGCAACCAGTTACTTCGCGTCGATCTAGAGTCTAGATCGACAAAGTTTACGTTTGTAGTTGATAAAAAGCAAACTTTGGAAGACCAAACAGGCAAAAAAAAAACTTATTTACAGTGACGAAAATTTCAATGTATTATTAACGCTGAGGCTGGCCAGTACCAGATGGGTTACATTTGCATGAGTTTGGTTTTTAATGTGTATGTGCGTGGGGGCCAGGCTCCCCAAAATGGTGTGGGGGGTGCAATTTAAAGCAGAATAAAAAAAATTATTTCAGCGCGTTTGGTCCACCGTAGTCGAAAGGCGGCAAACGTTTTCAAACGGGATGGAAAAAAATGATGCTATTTTTAACACAAAGGGCACAATATTTATCGAATTTTTTTGTATCGATTCTTCAAAGCATGCCCTGTTTAATAATGGTCATGCATTATTCGACTCGCTTAAAAAGAATTGTTAATTTATTTATCAAAGATTGTAAAATAGCTTTTTTCGTATAAATATTAAATTTTTGTTGTTGTTTTGCTTAACTTAAATTAATTATTTTACTTAACATATTCACCGAATTTCACACTTCAAAACTCAAAAGCGGGATAATTAAACACAATCGAATTCTGATATTTAGACGTCAAAATAAGATATCCAAACAATTTTTTTTAATATATAATTCTGTCCCTTACAACAACACAATATGTTGTGTTCAGTTTCAAATGATTATTTTAAGCATATTTAGAACCCCCTAAAAACAAGGGGGAGGGGGTTTGTAAGCAAAAAAAATCTATATATAAATATCGCTTATGAAAAATAAGTACACTGTTACAAAGTTCATTCTTCGCTTAAAAAACGCTGAAAATTTCGTATTGATCGGATAATTAACTGATTTTTAATAGATTTTTTAAAAAGACGGTCCGTCAAAAGGTGCTTACCTGCCCCCCCCACCAGTTTTGGCGGTGTCTACATAAAACTTAAAATTGTTGCACATCGTATGATTAACACTTAATAGTGTTGCATATCGTATGCATAAAACTTAATATTGTTGCATATCGTATAAATAAAACTTAGTATTGTTGCATATTGTATAAATAAAACTTAATATTGTTGCATATCGTATGCATAAAACTTAATATTGTTGCATATCGTATAAATAAAACTTAGTATTGTTTAATATCCTATGTATAAAACTTAATATTGTTGCATATCGTATGAATGAAACTTAATATTGTTGCATATCGTATAAATAACACTTAGTATTGTTGCATACCGCATCAATAAAACTTAATATTGCTGCATATCGTATGCATAAAACTTAATATTGTTACATATCGTATGCATAAAACTTTATATTGTTGCATATGTTATGCTTAAAATTTAATATTGCTGCATATCGTATGCATAAAACTTAATATTGCTGCATATCGTATGCATAAAACTTAATATTGTTGCATATCGTATGAATAAAACTTATATTGTTGCATATCGTATGACTAAAACTTAATATTGTTGCATATCGCATGAATAAAACTTAATATTGTTGCATATCGTATGCATAAAACTTAACATTGTTCCATATCGTATGAATAAAACTTATATTGTTGCATATCGTATGACTAAAACTTAATATTGTTGCATATCGCATGAATAAAACTTAATATTGTTGCATATCGTACGAATAAATCTTAATATTGTTCCATATCGTATGAATAAAACTTAATATTATTGCATATCGTATGAATAAAACTTATATTGTTCCATATCGTATGCACAAAACTTAATATTGTTGAATATCTTATGCATAGAGCTTAATATTGTTCCGTATCGTATGAATAAAACTTTATATTGTTGCATATTGCATGAATAAAACTGTATATTGTTCCATATCGTATGAATAAAATTTATATTGTTGCATATCGTATGCATAAAACTTTATATTGTTGCATATTGCATGAATAAAACTTTATATTGTTGCATATCGTATGAATAAAACTTAATATTGTTGCATATCGCATGAATAAAACTTTATATTGTTGCATATTGCATAAATAAAACTTTATATTGTTGCATATGGTATGAATAAAACTTAATATTGTTGCATATCGTATGAATAAAACTTTATATTGTTGCATATCGTATGAATAAAACTTTATATTGTTGCATATCGTATGAATAAAACTTAATATTGTTGCATATGGTATGAATAAAACTTTATATTGTTGCATATGGTATGAATAAAACTTAATATTGTTGCATATGGTATGAATAAAACTTTATATTGTTGCATATGGTATGAATAAAACTTTATATTGTTGCATATGGTATGAATAAAACTGTATATTGTTGCATATCGTATGAATAAAACTTTATAGTGTGCATATCGTATGAATAAAACTTAATATTGTTGCATATCGTATGAATAAAACTTTATATTGTTGCATATCGTATGAATAAAACTTAATATTGTTGCATATTGCATAAATAAAACTTAATATTGTTGCATATCGTATGCATAACGCTTAATATTGTTGCATATCGTATGAATAAAACTTAATATTGTTGCATATGGTATTAATAAAACTTTGTATTGTTGCATATCGTATGAATAAAACTTTATATTGTTGCATATCGTATGAATAAAACTTAATATTGTTGCATATTGCATAAATAAAACTTTATATTGTTGCATATGGTATGAATAAAACTTTATATTGTTGCATATCGTATGAATAAAACTTTATAGTGTGCATATCGTATGAATAAAACTTAATATTGTTGCATATCGTATGAATAAAACTTAATATTGTTGCATATCGTATGAATAAAACTTCATATTTTTGCATATCGTATGAATAAAACTTAATATTGTTGCATATCGTATGAATAAAACTTAATATTGTTGCATATGGTATGAATAAAACTTTATATTGTTGCATATCGTATGCATAAAACTTAATATTGTTGCATATCGTATGAATAAAACTTTATATTGTTGCATATCGTATGAATAAAACTTAATATTGTTGCATATCGTATGAATAAAACTTTATAGTGTGCATATCGTATGAATAAAACTTAATATTGTTGCATATCGTATGAATAAAACTTTATATTGTTGCATATCGTATTAATAAAACTTTATATTGGTGCATATTGCATAAATAAAACTTAATATTGTTGCATATAGTATGCATAAAACGTAATATTGTTGCATATCGTATGAATAATACTTCATATTGTTCCATATCGTATGCATATAACTTAATATTGTTGCATATCGTATCCATAAAACATAATATTGTTGGATCTCGTATGAATAAAACTTAATATTGTTGCATATCGTATGCATAAAACTCATTATTGTTGCATATTGCATTAGTAAAACTTAATATCGTATCCATAAAACTTAATATTATTGCATATCGTATGAATAAAACTTAATATTGTTGAATATCGTATTACGATAACTTAATATTGTTGCCTATCGTATGAATAAAACTTAATATTGTTGCGTATCGTACGAATAAAACTTAATATTGTTGCATATCGTATGACGAAAACTTAATATTGTTGCATATCGCACTAATAAAACTTAATATTGTTGCATATCATATGAATAAAACTGATTGTTGCATATCGTATGCATAAACCTTAATATTGTTGCATATCGTATGAATAAAACTGTATATTGTTGCATATCGTATGAATAAAACTTAATATTGTTCCATATCGTATTAATAAAACTCTATATTTTATGTAATGCAATAACCTAACATCCCTTTATAGATAAAATGAACTATAGCCTCTTACGTGACTGAAGGAGAAGGAAAAAAACAGGAAGAGAATAAGACAAGATGTCGAGTAACTCTTATGTCACCTGTAGTCCCCTGTAAATTAAGCCCTTTTCCTTTCACCTATAACCCCGTTTTTCTTGCTTTATTCTTATTTAAATAAAGATATAACAAATGGCGACAGGATTCGAATTCACAAAAAGGAAACTTTAAGCCAAAAACATATTGGAAAAGGAAGAGAAAATATACTGCACGGAAAAATTTAACTACTGAAAAAAAATCTAAGACACACACAAAAAGTAAGTTATTTTTTTTTAAAATTCAGTCTGTTACGGTCCTACTGAAAAAAAGAAGAGATATATACATTTCACGAAGCATTGGAAGGAACAATTTTTGAAAGTGTCCATTTTAAATTTCTTTTGTTTCATAAGAAGAAAAAAAAATACGGCGGAAAAAACGCGTGTATGCTGTGTTTCAGTGTCAATATCGTGTGTGTTGCCAAAACCTTGTCTACAAAAGAACTTTTTTGGGGTAAAAAAAAAACAAAAAAAACTATTTAGTGAATTTATTTAATGCTTTGTGCAGGTACTGTTAACCTTTTGTTTTATTACTGTGTTAAAAACATTCTTCAACATGGAAGAAAATTTGTTCTGCAAAGCTGCAAAACACAAAGAAAATTGACAGAGGAATGTCTGGAAATAGATTAAAATTTAAGGGTGAATGTTATACTAATGTGACCCTGAATGAAAAGACGTTAAAAACTAAAATGTATGTGATACCTGGCAAAAATTCTAATCTATTCGGTATAGATTTGATGATACTTTTCAAATCATGAAAGAAACCAATAAACTCATTTTGCAAAAGAGTAAATTTGACAGGATTTGAAAGTCCCAAACTGCCAGGAAGATTTGTTGGGGATTTGAAGAAGGATTTTAAAAATGTATTTTCTGAAGGTCTGGGTTGCTGCACTTAAACGGAAGTGAGATTTGGACTGAAAGATGAAGCGAAACCGGCTTTTAAACCCAAAAGGAAGGTTCCGTATTCGGCATTAGAAACAATCGAGAAAGACTTAAATAGACTCGAAGAAATCAGAGTAATAAAAAAAGTGGACTACTCTGAATGGGCATCACCCACGGTTTATGCGAAAAATAAAAAAAAAAAAATCAGGGTATGTGGAGGCTTTCGACGGGACTTAATGATTCCTTAAAGGATCATAACTATCCACTCCCTACCCCTAATGAAATATTTTCTAAGTTAAATGGAGGAAAAAATTTCACAAAAATTTACTTGTCAGAACCATATTTCAGGTCAAATTCCATGAAGATTGTTCTAAATACCTGACAATGATTACTCATAAAGGATTATTTTCCCTAAAACTATTGCCGTCTGGGTTGAAAATAGCACCAAATTTATTCCAACAAATTATGGATGCCATGCTAGCAGACTTGGATTTTGCAATGGCTTATTTAGACGACATTTTGATAAGAAGCAAAAATGTTGAAGAACATAAAAACCATATTCGGAAGGTATTCGAGAAAATAGAAGACTACGGATTTAAAGTGGCTCTCGAAGAATGTAATTTTGGTATGGATAAGATTGAATATTTGGGACAAATAATTGATTGGAAAGGTATAAGACCTAACCCAAATAGGACAGAAGCAATTAGAGACATGCCTAAACCAAAAAAATGTAATGAAGTTAGTCATTCTTGGGTCTAGCAAACTACTATAATTCTTATATCCCAAATATGCACCAACTAAGAGTACCATCAAATGTATTAATGAAGAAGAATAAAAATGGCTCTGGACAAAAGGATGTGAGGAAGCATTTCAAAAAATTAAAAGATATTTGTTATTGGATCTGGCGTTAGCACATTACGATCCGAAAAAGGATTTAATTGTAGTGGCAGATGCGAGCAAATACGGTTTAGGAGCGGTGCTTCTACACAGAATGGAAGATGGATCTACTAAATCAATTTCTCACGCCTCGAGGGTTTTATTATCTGCTGAAAGAAAGTACAGTCAGACCAAAAAAGAGGATCTGACTATTGTGTATGCTGTGAGAAAGTTTCATATCTTCATTCTTGAAAATGGACCACAAACCATTACTATCGATTTTTGGTTAAAAAAAGGGATTTCTACTCATAAGGCAAATAGATTACAGAGATGGGGTATTATTTTGCTCAATTACGATTTCAAAATGAAACACCTAGCATCTAGTAAAATTGCACATGCTGATGGTTTGTCGAGATTGATCCCCAGTAAAACTGAATTTGAAGAAACTGTTATAGCAGCACTAAAAGAAGAAAATGAACTAACAGATATATTAATAAATACTGTTAGGGAACTTCCTGTTACACTTGAGGAAATAAAGAAAGCAGCAAAAACAGAGAAATAGATTAATAAGATAAAAACAAACAATTGGGACAAGACAAAAAGAATAGAAAAGGATTAAAAGTGTTTCCATTTTCTATGTGTGATGAAACTCTGATGTACACAGACAGAGTGGTAATACGGCAAGTATTACAAAAGAAAATCCTAAAGGAATTCCACATGGGACATCCTGGAATCTCAAGAATAAAGGACCTAATGAGAGGATTCACATACTGGCCTGGAATGGATCAGGACATTGAGAAAATGGTGAAATTATGTAGAGTTTGCCAACTAGCCGACAGATCTCTCCCCCCCCCATACGGACGCAACCTTGGCCTAAAACAGATGTACCCTGGACACGCATCCATAGCTATTACACAGGACCTCTGAAGGGATATTATTACCTAGTAATCGTAGATAGTATGTCAAAATGACCAGAAATTTTAAAATAAAACACCCTATAGCGGCAAACACAATAAAAGCGTTGGACGAGGTATTTAGTCGGTTTGGAGTTCCGAAAACAATTGTTAGTGATAATGGCACTATGTTCATAGGTCAAGAATTCAAGCACAACTGTGTTAACACTGTCCATTGAACACATTACAACACCAACTTTTAACCCTCGATCAAACGGACAAGTGGAAAGATTTGTCGATACTTTTAAACGAGCTTTTAAAAAGAATAATAACATCGACACAGAAGAAAAAGCATTCAAAAATTCTTAGCAATATATAGGATGACACCAAATCCTAATACAAATGCTAAATTATCCTCAGTTGAAATTATGCTTGCCAGGAAGGTACGTTCGGTGTTCGACCGGTTAACCCAAAGAGAAAAAGTAAAAAAAAAGTATCAAGGATAATGTAAGGTATAAGACTTACAATGACGGGGATAAAGTTTTCTTAAAAGATTATCGGGCAGGGAAGAGTTTTTGGGAAAAAGGCATGATCTCAAGAAGAATTGGGAGAATGGTTTACATTATAAAAGGGCAGACCTTTTTCCACAAAAAAATATATTAACCAACTGAGACCCCGATACATAGAAACAGTCAGAAACCAAGAAATTTTAGAGTCCAGAGGAAAAAAAACCTATACACATACGCGCACACACACAAACACACAGTTTCTTTTATGAGATAGATATGAAATTTAATTTCGTTATCTAAAGTCAGTACAAGTTATATCCCTTTCCGAGAAATTATTTCTCAAGCCAGATTTATGTCTTTACGGTGTAGATAACATAAATGAGATCCCCAAGTTTCGTGATGCGCCTCAGCGATCGGATATCACCCGAGTCGACCATCGTTTCGGTCGACCGTCTTTCACAAAATCAAACGTCATTTCCGTCAAGCACTATTTGGTCGCAGTCAAATGAGACTCCCAGAATGACTCGACTGAAATATGACGGATATTTATTTATACATAGTCCATGTGTATTTGCTTCAATTCGTTTACCCTTGCAACACATGTATTTCAATTTTGTCGGTAGATTAACGAAGGTTTTCCTCTCTTCCATTCATGTATCATATTTTATAGACCTTGATTACTTTTTCGGCAAACTGTCTTTTCATTTTACTTCAATCGAAATTCTCAGAAATAAAGAGACCCCTTGATCTCTATATGAGACACATAGATATTCAAATATTTCATTAAAGTTCTCCTTTACCTCTCAAATGTTGGTTTAGTAAAAAACGTTCAGAACGTTACTTTTCTTCACACTAATTAACCAATTTACTGTGTTATAGTATATCAAGTATATATAGAATATCTTTTATATATATTTTCTGTGATCTATTGGTTTTACTGGGTTTCAAGACAAGAATTCATCTAGTTTGATGGAGTATCCAACTTAGTGTTGTCACTGTAGGAAATATATAGTGGAGAATGTGCCATATTTCACGCATAAACTAATGTGGATTAGCCATACTATAAAATCTATGAATACAATGTTATTTTGAATATTTAATCAGGATTTACTTATATAGAAAAATTATTCACATGTCAGGTTGTACTGACAAACCCTTGTATAGAGAGAGACCTTAGACACTCGACGATAGTGTCTAGTATGCATTCAATTTTTCTCTGTAAATGTGGGAATAAATGTGTACAATGAATCCAATTCTTTCTTTTAATAATTATCGCTTTCTATATTTTCTTCTAACACAACACACAAAATCGCGGTCTTTGTCTTGGAAAAAACAAACTAAACACATGGTCATTACAAAAAAAAAAACAACAACGTAAAAATGCAAATATAAAAATAGTTATCTTTCACAGCATACAAATAATTATCTATAATTTTCATATAACTTTGCAGTTACATTTTAACACAAACGCTTTGTATGAAAGTCTCATAAAAGAACAAAGGAAAGAAATTCGACTCGTTTTTTTTCAGCTTAAAAATAGGCATTTACTAATGCTACTTTCAAAACTACGGTTGCGTCTTGTTTTTACAGTTCCTCTCATCTGCTGTGTGGTTAACAAAAGTCTGTTTCTCATGCCGCCACGAGGTTACACGTCTATCTCACGATGGCTCGTGCGTCTCGATCGCTCGCCGCCCACATGGTTCTTTTTTTCTTCGATTTTTCCCTTCTCCGCTGTGATGTCACCTCATGCACTGGCTTGCTCATTTGCATACGTGTCATTCCGCGGCTGCTACATGCGCCTCAGCAGCTCTGTTGCACACAGACCCATCAAAATTTATAACACCGATATTAGGAGAGTCGAAAGTGAACCTTGTGTGTATCTTCGGCAGTCTCGTAACTTTGGCCTCCTTTATTTTATTGTTTTAGTCCTCTCATTCCATGGGCAATATTTCTGACAGAAGGGGAAATATTGCTGTTTTCTGGATCGAATCTATACATTTAACATTTATCATTATTTTTTGACCTTGAAGTAGTAATTTTTTGGTCCTTTTATCAAATGGCTTCATTCCTTATCTGGAGCGATTCTTATAAAAAGTCTATAAAATCGACTCAAAACAATTACGTTAATGTAGATATTAAAATGAAGTTTCAAATGAACCCCCAAAGCACCTGTTTGAAAATTTGTGACTTCTAAAATCGATACCATCAAGTAGTTTTACATTTTTCAGATAGAATTATTTATTGGACCTTATAACTACTCCACATATTTGTTAGGTAATCTCCAGGCAACGCCGGGTATAAAACATTTATTGAGTTTTCAGTCTATCTATCTATCTATCTATCTATCTATCTATCTATCTGTCAAATTGTCTATCTGTTTAGCTAAGTAAGTAACAAAGATTGAATCGTGGGAAACAATAAGTTGAGAGAGCGTGCAAGTGCAGATAGATTCAAGGGGTCATACTGTGACATGAATCAAATTAAGTGACCGATCGAGTTGCACCGGAAGCTATACGTTAAAGGCGTGGATGATGTTCTCGAGGACGATCATGTGAAAGCGTCACAACCGAAATGAGAGCATGAGGAAATAAATGTCGTTGTACAACGAAAGACAGGTAAAGTTTTTTCTGTTCTTTGTCTACTTTGTGACTGAAGCTACAACGTGTTGGTTCCCGGACAACGTTACCGTAGCTCAGCTAGGCTTTAATATGGATTAATATTTAATGCAAAACATTAGCACAAATTTAACCTTATTCAACCACCAATTTGGCATAGTCAACGGGCTATAACTTTAGCTTATTATTAACATGCAAAAAATCTAGCACAACCTGTTATAATAAAGTCGTATTCCTGTGTGTTTATTTGTTTGTTCACCATTTAATATGTACAAAATGTATAGTTTAACAAAGTTATTTTTAAACTGAAAACAGACTTATATACACTTTATCCCAGCATAATTTATATATGTACTACTTATTCCGAAGAAATATACGTTCAATGAGTAACCTCATTTGCATATTACGTTAAAGAAAATCTTTTTTAATAATTAGCTCGATTTTATTGTTTGTTATAATGAAATCGTTTTAATTGTTCTGTTTATAAATATCATTTAAAGTTGATTTAATTTAATATATTTTTAATTTAATTCATATTTAATTTGTATTATTTTCAATTACTAATAGTTGACAACAGCTGCTTTTAAAACCCGAAGTAAGATTATTTAAATTATAAGAGTTATTTCCCCTTTTAGCCATGGAAGTTACTTCGCGTTTGATTTTCATAGACAAAGAAGTATGTATTTTATCTTTGTCTAAATCCAACATGTGGTCACTTTTCATAACAAGTTAGGATAATTAGTGTATTATAAATAGTACATAACTAATTCCTCCGCTCGCCAATATGTTTCGACTGGGCAACACCGAGTATATACAGCTAGTGTAATATAAATAACTAATAATTCTAATTAAGGTTCACGGCACGAATGAGGGTGGACGGGATTTTATATTGAATCCAATCTTGCCAAACTCACGAGTTTCAACTGACATAATTAAGAGAGCTAGCATGTAATCTTTGATATCCAGTGTTCGAATCTCACTAGTAATATATGATTTATCTATTTTTTTTTAGCTAACCACAAAACCGAAAGATTCATGAAGATTTTACCGATTCTAAGTTTGAAATATATTCATAACATGTAACGATTATTTATAGGGTATTTACTACAGCTATACGATTATTTGTAGGGGATTCATGACAGTTATATGATCTGATGCAGAATTAACAAGAAAATGGCGGTTCCATTCTCTATCAGATATTAGAACCGGATCATCCTTCTCGATTGTGCGTTTCTTCACACACTTTTGACAGCCAGCCATATCACGTGATTAATTTTATGATTGCTCGACAAAAACACACGCAAAAGTGAAAATAGGAAGAAAAAGTTGGGATACATTCGACACAAGCGATGGATGAAAAGAGCGGATAAATCAAAATAATGTAATCAAATTAATTCATGTAATGAAAGTCTTGTCACTAAATACTGATGCTGACCCCATCTCTTCATTTTTACTCATCCCTGAGTAAATCTTGTGATAATGAAGACAAAATACTAACACTTTCATCATGTTAATTCAATCAAATGATTTTGGTCTCTACGCATTTTTCATTCTTTTTTTTTTACAAGGTAGTCACCATTTATCAAGGCCCGGAAGCCACTCGGGGATAAGGGTTATTGTGTGTACAGTACGTTAGTGTTGGAGATTTGATAAAGTGTCTTACTTAAGGAGGCGGTTCATCAGGAATTTGTTCACATTGGACTTAAAGACATCCAGGTTGTAGTCAGGTGGAAAGCAGGCAGACGGAACAGAGTTCCACAGCCGTGCAGTTCTAAGAAAGAAGCTTTGTTCATGGAATCTACGTTTTGATTTAGGCACAGATAAAGAGTGGGGGGAATTTTTGACAGTGGTTTCAGCTAGACGGGTGTTTTTCGTAAAAGATTGGCGAGGGGGAACTAGAGATTGAAATTCAGACGAGCACCTGCCATGGAAATAACGATAAAACAAAGATAGGCTCGCAAGGTCTCTTCTGTGACAATGAAGACAAAATACTAACACTTTCATCATGTGAATTCAATCAAATGGTTTTGGTCGGTACGCATTTTTCAATCATATCTATGTAATATAGAAAGAATATATATACTATTTTATAACATAATTAACAATTATTTTAATACCCACAGGCACTACTGCTCGATGCTTACGCAATCATTAATGTAGGAATTGGTAATTACGGCTGGCCGGGAGATTTAAAGACAGTTGCCCTTGACTTAGTAAACTAGCATTCTAGCTTAATACCACCGGCAGTTAACATAAGAGTTGAAGAAAATCAAGTGCCTATACATGTCAAGTTGGTGGACATATATAATAAAAAAGCCAGATAGTATTCAACGACAGGAAATATGAATATTGAATTTGCGCTGAAGTTAGCTTTATTTCCTTTAAGGAGATTTACAAATATACTATATATCTAATCTATAAAAAAAATATATTTTTTTACCCCAAACAAGGCACAGTGCCACTTTGAAGTAGGGGCTACTATCGGGGATATAAGTTACAAGGATATTATGAAGGGAGATGAGCAGCAAGACGTCTGTTCACATTACACTTGAAGTTCTGCATGTCAGTACAGTTGGGAAAGCAGAATCCCGGAAGGGAGTTCCAAAGTCTTGTAGCTCGGGAATAAACTATTGGAGTAGAAGTCTTTCTTACACATAGAAATCTCTACCGTGTAGGGGTGGGATTTAGCTGCTTGTGTGAGTTGAGGGGGTACAAGTGCTTGTAGTACGCCAGAGCATTCACTAATAGACAAAGAAGACGCGTGAAAGCCAGCGACAGGCAGAACCTATCTACTCCTTAAGCAACTTTACAGTCTTATTCCTTATCATGTGAATTAAGACCCTATGCATATCAAAACTTAAAAAAAATTAGCGTAGGTAAACGTATAAATGTATATTTCTGTATGCGTAAATGTTACTCATTAATTCGACTTGCGTCTGATAAGTTTCAGTTTTTCAATTTTTAACCCATTAACAGTCGCCGATGTTCGATAGAGTTGAAAAAGAATCCGGAGCCAGTGTGTTTGAGTTTTTTTTAAAATTAATTAACGTGATCATTAAATGTGCAGAAATTATGTTATTTATTAACCAATCGGTGGAACCATAAAAGGACAAGGGAGAAAATCATTGACCAATGAATGAGTGCGTTATAAATTCGAATAGATGCAATAGAAAGTTATTTAACATTGGAACTGGTAAAGGATATCGTGAAATGAAATGAACCGATTTAATAACATAAGCCAGAGCCACAACCTCTTACCCGTATCGTGTCCACCGCTACACTTCTGTGGCAACAAGAACTGGGTGTTAAAAACAATTAAAACGAGGGATTTCGATTAAACACAAACAAAAATTATAAACAAGAAAAAATGTCGAGAAATTTAATTAGTGACTTTCCTAAAAAAATCAAGATTAAAAATGGGATAAATTTAATTTGCGTCACCTGTTTTCTATAGTTTTTCTACTTTTTTGTATATATTGTATTTGTATTAGATAGTTTGGAGGAGGTTTCTGTAGTTGCAAGTTATTTTTGTTTTATTGTTGATTTCTGACCCCCTGGGATTTTAGAAAAAAGGAGGGGTCAAAGATAACATAAGGATTATGAGAGAGAGAGAGAGAGAGAGAGAGAGAGAGAGAGAGAGAGAGAGAGAAAGAAGGAGGGGGTGAGCGGGGTAAGAATTGAAAAGGAAACCAGTTTTTGGAAAAGATTAATTAGCGCTTGTATGAGTAAGTGTATGAGTGAATGTGTGTGCGTGAATACGTGTGTGTGAATGACCTATTGAGTAACTGCATGAATATGTGCGTGCATGTGTGTTTGTAAGTGCCTTTGTGAGTTAAAAGTGTGCGAATGCGTGTGAATGATAGCGTAGGTGCGTGAATCGCTAAGTGTGTGAGTGTGTGTGTGTTAATGGCTGTAGCAGAGAGTGAGTATATGAGTGATTGCATCAGTGAATTGTTGAGTGTATGTGATTAATAGTGAGTGTGTATGATTGGATGAGTGAATAAAAAAATGCGTTTCGCTTTTATTAAATCATCATTTATTAAATCATCATTTATTAAATCATCATTTATTAAATCATCATTCATTAAGTCATCATTTATTAAATTATCATTCATTAAATCATCATTTATTAAATCATCATTTATTAAATCATCATTCATTAAATTATCATTTATTAAATCATCATTTGCCAGCCCAAATGTCGACCGCTGCCAGCGTTCAAGAAAAGTCAGCGTCTCCGCACATTCCTTGTTTCAACGGATGTTCCCAGCGCATTCGTCCTTTTGTATTTTGTGTTGGAGAATTACTTGAATATTTTAATTAGTCATTACTGCAAGGTAAACGCACACACATAGAAAAACATATACACGCACACACACATACAAACACATATACACGCACACACGTACAGACACGCATATACACAGTAAATATGTATTGAATTGTGATTAAATATCGTTAAAATGTCTTTTGTCCTTATTCATCCTGAAAAAATTACTGCATACACCCTGAAAAGACCCACCCAGCAACACACACACACACACACACACACACACACACACACACACACACACATATATATATATATATATATATATATATATATATATATATATATATATATATATATACTAGCAGAAATACCCGTCGTTGACTGGGTTCAAAAACAACCTTAAAAAAATGGACTCTGATTTATATAACAATTTTAAATTCTTTTCAATTGATATTTAGTTTCTACATATTTTTGTATCGTCTATTCTCTTTCGTCGTTGAGCTTTATTACATCGTCTTATAGATGTACAGACAGACAGACAGACAGACAGACGAACACAGACACACAGACAGACCCGGCATTGCTCGGATAATTTTTGTTAGGGTGGAGGATGGTCAATTGTTCGATATGCACCCCCTCAAACGAACATGATGCGGCAGTGGTCGAAATCTTTATTATCACAAACGTAATAACACTAATTAGGGTTCCCTATTATAAGTGATCCCTATGGGGCATACCTCTGTTGGTGGGAGTGAGCGATGTAACCTATAAAAATGTCCCCCTTCCCATGTTGGGTTATCATGACAAGTTCGGTAGCTCTAGATCAAACGGTGTGAGCGTACACAGAGTTCCTAGTTATAAGTGACACCCATGAAACCTCACACCCATTGGTGAGGGTAAGTGATGTAACCCGTAAAAATCTCCCTCCGTCCCATGGTGAGTTATCCTGTTATATTTGGTAACTCTATGAGTTGACATTAAACGGTATAAGCGTACACAGGGTTTCCAGTTATAAGTAACGCCCTCCCCCGGAGCCCCACCCTCTCCCCATATCGACCATTACTGTCTGCGAAAAAAGCAATACTCGCAAATTGAGAAAGAAGCATTGGGCATAATTTTTGCTGTGACGAATTCCATAGATACCTTCACGGCACATGGTTTACAGACAGATCGCAAACCCCGTTGCCAATATTTGGGTCAGAAAAGGTATACCTGTTTATATCGCCAACATACTTCTACTTTTAGTCGCCAAAATCTAATGAAGACTTGGTATCTGTCTGTCTGAAGCCAAAGCTATGCTATTACTTCTATTAATTGACCTATATTTTAAATTTCAATTCAGTTTATTATGCTATTTCATAATATAATAGTAATATCCTTCCATGTTCAAAGGACATATAGTAGCTATTCTGTTGACATAAGACAATATTTGAGGGGGAACAGAGAAGAGTAGATTGTCATGTTTACCTTAATAGAATTAATGTTATTTATAATTGCGTTCTTGTTTAACGCTGTCACTTTTCTTCATCATGTTTCGTCTAATGATTGCTATACAGATAAAGCTTCTTTTTATGAAGGAAAGACACAAGGAGACGTTCACTGAGTTTTTTCTAAAGGTTTTTATTTACCAGAGAGAGAAAGAGAGAGAGAGAGAGAGAGAGAGAGAGAGAGAGAGAGAGAGAGAGAGAGAGAGAAAGAGAGTTTTTCTTAACTTATTGAATAAAGCTCTTAACTGAAATGGTGACAAGCAGACAGAGATATCAAGGTAACATTTCGCATTTAGCGATGATCAAAGTTTCTTACAATATCATCGCTGGCGTGTCTCTTACTTGCTTCTGCAGACAAACTTATTTGAAAAACTTTGTTTTCTCTCAGCTCGGAAAACGTGACGTCATTCGTCATCATTCGACTCATACCTTTGTTTTGTCTAATTGATGTGGACTTTTACTTTATTTTAACATCAGATGCCATTCTTGATTCAACCCTGCGAGTGTTTTTTTATTATCATGACATGCACTCGATGTGCTTATGTAAAACTCCATGATAGCTGACATAATCGCCATTAACACAGGATTCTTAATATGTAACACTGTTATCATGAGACTATTCTCTCAGAAATTTATAACTTAAAATATTGCAGCCTTAAGGATTGATTATATAATGTTATAAATATAATTAAAAAAATTCTTAACGCTGCAATATTTTAAGTTATAAACTTATTATATTTTTACTAGAATATCTTGTCCTTTTCTTTTCCAGTTTTAACAACTAGCCCTTTACTTTTCCATGCTTAAACGTAACCATATTACTTTTTATGCTCGCATTTTTCTATTGCTATCCATGATCTTTCTAGGTTTCAAATATATTCACTTGTTCTTTGTTTAATTTCAGTCGTATTTTTTTGTTTCCATAAACACATATGTAATAATGTACGGCACTCGTTTGCTTTCAAAATAATTCCCCTTATTATCTCCCTTTCATGCTTTCATTCTCTCTGTTTCATTTGTCACTTCTCTTTTCGCGACAACAGTGAATTATTAGTAACACGAGTCGCTGAAGCGACGTGGTTGCTATGGAAACCAGTCATAAAAACGTCGCTCATCTCCTTGCATATTTTTACGATTTTGAACACCAGAAAATTCATCATAACTTTTGTTTTACTTTTTTTCACAATATAGCTAAGAAGGTGATCTATAAACTGTAATAATTATTTGAAATTTGGCCGAAAAATAAGTGAGCGATGAAGCTTTTAAGCAGTTCTAAATGACTAAAACTGCCACTTAACCATATATTCAAACTCGGTTGTGTTTGAATAATATATATATATATATATATATATATATATATATATATATATATATATATATATATATATATACTACTGGGTAGTCTGGTATTATACAGTCGAAAAATACGCTTAAATATATTGTAATTCATACAGATTTCATATTTATTATTATAGAGTCAATTATCTATTCATTATATTTTACTCAATATATACAATAGTGCGCCCCCCTCCAGCATGGCCCGGTCGTAAAATGCGCTTAATTATTAATATTTTAAATATATTTTGATGAATATTTCGTATTTATTATTATAACGCCAATACTCTAGTTATAATTATATCGTACCAAATATATAGCAGTGATTTCAAAAGTAAAAAAAAAATGACTTAGTTGTTATCGGCAAGAATCGAAACGAAAACATTTAGCGCTCCTCACTTAGTCGTTACCGTTTTAGCTATCAGAAGAGCACTAGCCATGAAAATAATGATAAAGCAAAGACAGGCTCGCGACGTCTCTTCTGTGGAAAAGAGGTCACAGAGAAGAAAAAGGGCATCTCCCAATAGGCTACGGAGTCTATTTTTAACTCTGTCAAGGCAGGAACGTAAATTAAAAAAACATAACTTCAAATTGAGGAGGCAAAAAGAAAGTCCGCAGAATGGAACATTGTTATTTAAATGTAATTTTATGACATTAATGCAACACAAATACAAGAGGAACACAATGAACTAGTTAATATTTAGTAGCATAGCCCTTCTGCAATTTGACAGCTTGCAATCTTTTGGGAATTCCTTGAATTAGACTGCAGCAATACTCCGGGTAAGGGCATCCCACCTTTCTTTAATTTTTGTCCAAAATTCTTCCAAATTTGAAATTTTATCACTGCGTAGCTGTTGCTTGATGTCATGCCATACGTTTTCGATATGATTGAGGCCTGGAGATTGTGCCGGCCAATTCAAACACTGAATATCATGCTCTTCCAGGAACATCTTGACATTGCCAGCTGTGTGAATGGGAGCATTATCCTGCATGTAGATGGGATTATGATCCAAATTCCGACCAAAGTAAGGTAGAAAATACTCAGTCAACATATTAATGTACTTGGTCGAATTAATTCAACCTTGCAAGTGAACTATAGGCCCTGGTACTAATAATGGCCTACACCACAACTTTTTGTATCCACTTTTAATTTCAATTTACCATATTATCCTTTTATTCTCATTCATTTCCACATATTTTTAAGCCAGTGTTTTTCTATATTTGCATTTTGTATAATTCTGGCCATTCTCCTCTTCTGAGGAGAATCTTTCAGCTTCGCAATGCCATGGCCTAAAATGTTTTTTGCTGATTTTTCCCTTAACTTTTACTTAGTGTTTTGACAATATAATAAAATTATATATAACTTTTATGCCTTATCTTTCATTTAACACACACACGCATATATATATATATATATATATATATATATATATATATATATGCGTGTGTGTGTGTTTGTGTTTGTATGAGTGTGTATAAATACTAGACTTGCTATAATTTTTGCTTGTAAAAAATGGGAAATAGTTACACCCGTTGACTTAAATGAGATGTTTATGCCAAATTGATAGTTTAATATGGTTAAATTAAAAATAATTTTTATATTAAATACTAATGCTAATTAATCCATAACTGTATCGAATAGATGCCGTCATATTCAGGTCGCCGCACTTTATCCTAACAAATGTCCACGCAAAATTTCATCTAGACGACCAAGTAGTTTCCAAGAAAAAGTTGAACAAGCAGACAAATTGACAATAATAATTATTAAATAGCTACAGACATTAGTGTTTCATCCTTTCGAGAATCATCAGAGTAGGGTCTCACGATTAACATCGGTCGATAGATTCGAACGTAACAACAGAAGCCATCTCTGTCTTCATTAGCAAGGTCCTAATCCATTCGGTTACTGTTAATCGCGAGAAATACTGTTTAAATATAAACATTTATTTTAAAATGTTTTTAACGTCTGTCAGACGCACACAACCTCAATTGACGAGTTTTATTTCAACTGAAAGTGCTCAACGATAAGAAAGGAGTTTATTAAAGGGGCTGACATAATTATTTACAATAATAATGATTAAATACCTAAATACACTAGTGTTTCATCTTTTCGGGAATCATCAGTGTATATGTGTACTCATCAACGTTTCGTCTTAATTGCTAGACTTCAACTCATCTAGAGGAAGTCTCGCAATAAAACCGAAACGTTGATGGACACATAACTTGGTTTGTTCCTTTTCTGTCTGTCTGTCTCTTTCTCCCATATATATATATATATATATATATATATATATATATATATATATATATATATATATATATATATACAAATTTTAGTAAAATAAGCTGCTTTATTGTACTGAAATAACGTCCTTGTGAAAGGGCCTTTGACACCTAAGAGTCAATCTTCGGTCACGAAACCAAATTTTACCTTTTTTTGGTCGCAGGTCACCAAATGTGATCCGGCCTTGTCAAGATGTCGCCATTCAGGCAACAAGATACAAAAATCAGCTTCACAAAAAGCAAACAAACCGTTTTTTTTGTCTTCTACTCTAATTATTCAGTTCCAAAGATATTTACAATTTCTTTTAGCAAGTATTTGATAGTTATTGTCGAAGTCTCTCGAAATTTCTAATTTCCTCAGTTGACGGGTGGCGAGGGGCAACAGATAGGGGGGAAACGTAGCGGACTCAACTTGGCGATTTAAACTCGAAACTGAAACACAAGACTCTTCCTCAGACTTGGACTAGCAAAATTTGCCCGCGTAACAGCTTTTATTACGAGGGGTGACGTGGGGCTGGGGCTGAGAAATGTAGGTTCCTCTTTCAGGCAATCTCGCTTCATCCTTCAATAGAGCGTTCTCTGGTTGGTCAATTAGCCAACATATCCATGCATATCAATTAGGGATCTTTCACAAAAGAATTGTGTGAATTGTATTTTTTCACACGCCTTAAAACTCAATCCCATGACCTCAAGCCACATCCCGTTTCGAATCAAGACAAAACATAACTGGTATCGTTTTCGCAATTTCCCACACCTGTGTTCAGCAAGTTACTAAAGTCATTATTAAATTTTAACTTAGCTTTCGTATTTGATGTATTCATTCTCGTCAGGTCATCTGCTGTTGTTCGAAAGAGCTTCACACAAATTTTCAATCCGGTACCAATTTCATCCTTTAAGGGCGCCGTTTCCGCTTTCAATGTCATCACTTTCGCCCCCCAAAGGGGTTGGGTCACAGGCGTGACGGTGAAGTTTTTCATTTTATTTTTTGAGTTTGAGACTTTGAAATCTCGTGTACTTTTTACTTCATAAAAATACATAGCCACACACAAATATACAAGCATACAAACCCATGAGAAATATAATATAATATAATATAATATAATATATATATATATATATATATATATATATATATATATATATATATTGTATACAAAGCAAGAGAATTCAAGAAAAGAAAGAAAATGCAACTATATACGTAAAGATGAATGTTCATTAAAAAATAAATGTGTCACAAACGAGGGTTATTGTCTCTGTACGCCGGTACAGTTTAGTTTGGTAGAGACATTTTCTCAGACAGAGAGATAGACAAGGTCACTAGACTAGACGACCACAAACACAAACACTAAAGACTTGCACACATGAATACTTATATATACCTACAACTGTAGATGAATACAACTAACATTACTATTAGTAGTGACGCTGTCAATAATATATACACGTTACGCACATTCAATAGACACGTAATTACATGAACGTTAGACAATACAAGTCAACAGTTATACACTCATTATATAGATGATTATATAACATTCGGTTTGGTGCCGTTTACACTCTCACTATGTAACAAAAGTGGATGATAGATCATCATCATATATTGGTTCTACTGCTGGGATGTTCAAATTTAACTACAATAACCATATGGGAGCAATTAAAAAATGCATGTAAGATAAGTACAGATATAATTATTTTATCACTAGCATCTTACATAACATCTTAAGGAAAAATAAATAATTTTCCGTGGAATGAACTATTTTAGTTAAGACAAATAAATACGTTCTTAAAAAAAAGGCGAAACTTATGTATCACGAATGGATTTAGATACTAACATCTAAAAGTAATATCATAAACAATTTTACCCCTAGTAATGGCCCTTAGAAGGGGACAATCAGAGTTATCCCGGAAAATCCGTTCTGGCAAAAATTTACTTTCACCATGATTAATGCTTGTGCAAATTTTCAATGAATAAATAAATAAATAAATAAATAAAATAAAATGAAAGGCGTGGTCATTCAGAAAAATGCGAACAAACGAATAGACGAACGAGAGTGAATTACTAGGTCCAATCCCTTCTTTGTCGAGAACAAATAAATAAATAAAAGCTACTGTTAGATATCAAATAAATGTATATGTTGTATACTGCGTATAAAACGCGTCTCTTTCGGCGTTGAATGTACGTATATAACAAGTGCATACGCAACGTATTTGTGATCGTCTAATATGCTGTATATATAATGGAATTTATATACCCATGTAATTGTCTATAAAATGTATGTTATACATATTTGTAAAGGTCTCTATTATCATTTGATGTATGGGTGTACATAGGTGTTCATGGATGCGAGTGTGTGCATAACAGTTTCAACCAGAGTTCATTGACAGAACAATTACCTATGGGAAACGTAAGTCAATAATTTAGGATAACATATACCCTAAACAATCCAACAATATGGCAATTACACCAATTAAGCGCATATTGGTCGTTTGGTAACGGGCTATTAACCATAGTCCACGGGTTCCCCTTTTCTTGTTGACTCTGAAAGAAAAGCATTTTCTATGATGCAGTAATGCCAGGCAATTTCCTTTTGTGTTTCTCTGTTTATTAGCATTTTCACAGTTATGTATTTTCCTCAAGGATTTGTAACGCTTTTCTCTTGTAGTTCTTACATTTTCCTTAGTCACGCGTTGAGCAGTCCAATATTCCGATCGCTAGCTAACCTGATCGCTAGCTGACTGCCTACTCCTCGTCTGTCCAATTCAATCGTATAACTCTGACTACGTGTTTATATTCCAGTCTTCCCTCTCTGTTCGTTATCTGACGTAACTACTTTGTTTTTATTTTTTCTTTTTGTTTATGTTAAAAATGTCAAAGTTATATATATATATTTAACATCAATATTTTATCTCTCTAAAATACTTAATTCGTTTCGATAATATTCTTTTCGCCATCCAACCATTTTTCTATTCACAACCATTCACAATCGGTCATAATAATGTGTCCGACGTTTTCTGGAGACTATCAATATAACACTAACCAAAAGTTAAATACTAAGTAGAAATAGGACATTTGTAATAGAATAATAAAATAAAACTGATGATAAAACTGATTATATTAATTAATTGACTGTCACACATTACCGTAACGTATAGTTGGAGCAATTGAAACACCGAAGTGGAATAATAATAATAATAATAATAATAATAATAATAATAATAATATTAATATTAATATTAATAATAATAATAATAATAATAACAACAAATGAAAACTGCAGAAGTATTAAGAAAAACCCTTGAATGAGGAAACTAACACCACACATTAGCTACACGTACAAACTGGACACAGAAACTGCTACAGATGTAAAACACAAAGAAATATCACATAGAATCATGTAAAATCAAATTGTATAATTTTAAGATACACCTCTTTTTTTCGTGTGTGTGTCACCATAAACGGGCACCACACCAAATAATGATGGTCAAGGAGGATGGAAAGACCGAGGAGAGAAAGCACTAGCGAAACCTTCGCTGGCTGAGTGCAAAGAGGACTGGGACCTAAGACTTATCGCCACCCAAATTTCCAGTGAAGACCAATGGCTGCCACCAACAAAAAAATCAATGTTAAGCTGCTGTTGCGATAACGCAAATTCTTTTGCAAAGGTTATCAAAAGAGGTGGAGAGTACTAGACGCCTGACGAGAGTTGTCACTCAGACTCCAGAGAACACCATAAGTTGTTCTCAAAGAACAATCTTTGATAATGGCTTGTGTGACTACTCCTAGTGAGTAAATAATAATAATAATAATAATAATAATAATAATAATAATAATAATAATAATAATAATAATAATTCTGATTTCGCTTATGAACGTCTCTCTGGATAGGGATGGGATTCATTTCCAGAGGATTTCTCTTAATCCCGGCTTCAAACCAGGAGCTTCAAAGATCTTATCAATGACGACCAAATCCGGACGATTATGTTCCAATTGCTTGGTCGTTATGGCACTTTTGTCCCACCATACCTCTACCTTGCCATTCTAACTTGTTCTCACTTCATCAGGCACCTCCTCAAACCATTTTCCAGCACACTTCACCCCAACCCTCTTACACACCTCCCAATATATCCAGAGTCCAATGCGATCGTGTCTTTTGCGGTACTCTCTCTGGGCCAGTTCACTACACCCTGCTGCAAGGTGCGCAATTGATTCTGAGGTCTTACCACAAATCCGGCATTCTGCAGCAATTTCCTTTCCTAGAACCACTTTTTTAAACAATCGTGTTCCTAATGCCTGCTCTTGTGCTGCACAAACAAAAACTTCAGTACTCTTAGCCAGATACCCAACTCTAAGCCATTGCCATGATCTTTCATCAGCCACTTCTGCTATATCCTAGAAGAACCTTCCATGCATTTTCTTCCTAGCCAGTTCCTCTGCCCCTTCTCTATCCATACGTTTCACATAATCAGCCTTGGTCTCACATACCTCCACTTCATTGGCCACAACCTTAAGCATCCACTCCCCACTTCTAACCACATGCTCCTTCAACGATATCTCCTCGGTTCTAACACAATCTGTTACACTTTTCAATCCTCTCCCACCATCTTTCCTCTTTTGATACAGCCTTGCTACGCTACTTCGAATATGAAATATACTAAACATTGCTAAAACTTTTCTTGTTTTGATATCCATGGCATGCAAATCCTTGTCAAACCATTCTAAAATTCCCGCACTGTATCTCAAAACACTGACTGCCCATGCATTTACTGCTTTCATTAGATTTCCTCCATACAGTTTCGACTTTGCAATTAGTTTCATTCTTCTAAGATACTCCTTCCTGACATTTTCTTTCATTTCTCTGTTCATGATGCCTACACCCTCGAGCACTCCTAAATACTTATATCCTGTATCTTCTATTTCTTTCATGATTTCTCCATTTGGCAGCACTATTCCATTCGAATGAACCTTTACTCCTCTTTTCATCACCAGCACCACACATTTACTAATCCCAAACTCCATCCCAATGTCTTCTGAGTATGTCCCCACAAGTTTTACCAGTCTCTCCATTTCCTTTTCATTTCTACTGAATATTTTCAAATCATCCATAAACAGTAGATGGTTGAGGCGTCTGTCACCAGATCCAAAGTTATATCCCAGTTTTTCTCTCTTCAATAGGATGCTTAGTGGCATCATCACCATTACAAAAAGAAGTGGCGATAACGAATATCCTTGAAATATCCCACGTTTAATGCGAACCTGCCCCATTTCCTCTCTGTTTGCTGTCAGCACCGTTTTCCATTGAGCCATACTTGTCTCCAAAAACCCTACCACATTCTCAGCAACCTTCATCATCAATAGTATTTCACGTATCCATGAATGAGGAACCATGTCATAAGCCTTTCTGTAATCGATCCATGCTACGCTCAGATTTTTTTTCTTCTTCTTCTTCTTCTTCTTCTTCTTCTTCTTCTTCTTCTTCTTCTTCTTCTTCACATCCTGCATTGTTGCGTTATCAATTAGCAGTTGCTCTTTTGTACCTCTCGAGCCTTTCCGGTACCCCTTTTGTTCATCAGGAAAAACACCATTACTCTCTAGATGTTCATAAATTTTCTCGGCAGATATTCCAGTCAACAGTTTCCACATCAATGGCAGACGTGTAATTGGTCTATAATTATTGGCATCTGTTCCTTTTGCAGGATCTTTCCTAATCAGTGTTGTTCTTCCCTTCACAAGCCAATCAGGGACATCTCTCGACTCTACAATCCTTTGCAGAGCAGCAGGTATCGGTGGATAAAGGCATGGGAACTGTTTAAAGCAGAAGCCCATCACTCCATCTGGACCAGGTGCCTTCCAGTTTGTCATCCTTCGTATGCCAGCTTTAACGTCATCGATGGTTATCTCAACGTTCTTCATCTGCTGCATTTCTGATAGCCTTTCTCTGACCTCTTCCAACCAGCTAGCCTTCTCATTATATCGCCCTTCGACGGACCAAATCCCACTCCAGAACTTCCTGGCATTTTTTGCATTTGGAGTGTTGTTATTTCCCGCCTGTTTATTACCATTTAATTCTTTATACAGCTGAGACTGATTGTTCCGGAAAAGGTTGTTCTGCCGAAATGCAACACTTTTTCCAACAAAGTTCCTAATCTTTATACCACCAGTGTGGACCTTCTCTTTCAACATTGTTAGAGCGTTCATCGTTCCCTTTTCCAGCAATCTATACCTCCTTTCAAGCTTGTCCTTAGCTTTCTGTCCTAGTTTAACTCCTTTTCTTATTTCTTCGATTCTACCAATGTCTTTCCGCCACCGTTTAATACTTTCTTCAAGCCGCCTGTTCCAGTGTGGCCTTCTATCCTTCATTTTTCCCTTTTTTTCTGTAATAAGCCAAGACGATTCGCAATAACGTATGACGCTGCATATAGAAGCCTGTTAAGTTCCGTAATCGATATGTTCTTTCTTATGATGTTGTGAATTACTCCTTGAATTATTTTTACCTCATTTTTCACCTTCCGCCTATCACTACTCTTCATACTTGGAATCTCTATGATATCGTCTCTAAGAAGAACCTCTCTTAACGTCTGAAGTACTTCTTTTTCTACAGAAGTCAAAGTTCGAACTTCATCACCACTTCTCCATACATCTGCTCCTTTCACTGGCTCCATTGTCTCAGAATCAATGATCTCATCTGCCTTAGATCCTTCAAACTCTTTCTCATTACTTCCCCTAACCATAGGATTCCATACCTCCTCAGTTGTCCGCCTCCCATCATCGTTTACATTTCCCTTCTGCACTTCCATTCTCTCAGTTCTTTCATCAGAGCTAGTTTCATCAATTTTACTTTCGTTATTCATTTCATTCCTAACCATCCATTCAATCTCTTCTCTTGCAATCACTGAAAGTAGGTTGTTATTTTTAATTTTCTTTAACTGGGATACCAAACTCGCGACACTTCTAGGCCCCCCTCCTCTCGATTCCCATTCTTCCTTCATTTTTCGGATATATCCACCAGATTTGGTATTTCCACTTCTTACAAAGCATTCACACAGGACTCTTCTTTCCTCATCCGTCCATGTTCTTTTACATTTCCTGTTCCAACTCCCTTCGTATCTTGGTACCCTCTTTGGCAATTCTCACTCCCCCTATATCCAACCACATCCTCAGAATTTCGAACAGTTGTATGATGACGAAAAGACTCACCCTGTTGACCAGTGGGACACCTACCTGAAGTGAGACCATCACAAGATGTTCTAGCCTCATTTACGTCGTTATTTTCAATATTTTGATCTGACATTCTCCCATAAATGGGGTTAGTGAATTTAACGTTACACCACCACCGATAGTTTTATCGAGACATTATCTCTAGGAGGGTTTCCCACCAAGGTCAAAGATCCCCTCCCGACCTTTTTCCTCCATCACCACCACTATTCCCATTACCACCACCAACAACAATAGAAATAATATCTACAATGATAATAGCAACACTAATATCGGTAGCAATAATATTAACAGCAAAAACAACAATAGCAATGACAGCAAAAAACAACACCTACCATTACAGCTACAGTAATAATAAAAAATAATAAAAACATACCACCATTACAACCACCACCACCACCACAACCACCACCACCACCACCACTACTACTACTACTACTAGTAATAATATTAGTGATAATAGTAATAACCAATAAAGTAATTTTTAAAAAAATAATAATAACAATAATAATGATAATAATAATGATAATGATAATAACGACCGGAAAAATGTACACAAAGACAGAAACATAAAACATAAAACATCCGAACATGTGTAAGACAATTCCTTGTTTAACCATAAATTTCAAGTTCAAATTAAAATTTCGTTTAGAAACGCTTTCTTGTTTCGTTTGTTATTTTTTAAAATCTGTCGCTGTTGTCACTTTTGGCCGTAAAAAAATGTACACAAAGACAGAAACATAAAACATCCGAACATGTGTAAGACAATTCCTTGTTTAACCATAAATTTCAAGTTTAAATAAAAATTTCCGTTAGAAACGCTTTCTTGTTTCGTTTGTTATTTATTATTATTATTATTATTATTATTATTATTAATAATAATAATAATAATAATAATAATAATAATAATAATAATAATAATAATTAGAGAAGCTTTTTGCCCCTCAATTCCAGTGAAGATCAATAGTCGCTGTCAACGAGAAATCAATGGTAAGCGGCCGTTACATTAATACAAATGCAAACACGATGATTATCGAGAGAGGCGAAGAGTATTGGAAGTCTGGGGTGACTTGTTGTCACTCAGACTCCGGATAGCGCCATAAGTTGTCCTCAAGGAGAAATATTTGATGGTAGCCTGTGTGACTACTCGTAGTGATTAATAATAATAATAACAACAACAATACTACTACTACTACTACTACTACTACTACTACTAATTATTATTATTATTATTATTATTATTATTATTATTATTATTATTATTATTATTATCACCACCACAACTATTATTATAATAATGAAAAAAAAAAATCCTTTACTCACATGAGATTATTCTGGTCAACCGACAAGACGCAATCAACGTCCAACTAAATTTGAAAAAATATATATATATTTTTTTGCTTTGCTCTTAGTTTTCATCAATTGGACCGATATGCTCCTCGCAGTCTTCTGAAATTAATGAAAAAAAAATCTTTACTCACATGAGATTATTCTGGTAAACAATAATAATAATAATAATAATAATAATAATAATAATAATAATAATAATCATCATCATAATCATCATAATCATCTTAATTATCATAATTATCATAATAATATCGGAAGTCTATTACCCGTTATAAACACTGAATGTTAATTATGGTTTCTAAGAAAAATAGAAAAGTATATATTTTATTAGTTAACCTTAAAAAAAAAAAAAACAACAACAACAACAACAAAAAAAAAACGATAGATTAAATAGACCGGAAGTAATTTCCCGCAGAAATAACATTCATCTATAAAGATACACGCTTGTTATTTATAGGTCGTAAAAAATAAATAAGTATTTTGAAATTAATTAAAATAATAATGCTTTAATTTATTAGTGATAATTGTTAATGCTTTTAGTCTAAAACAGAATAATAAAATAAAAAGTTAGTGTCCCCAATGATGATAGGTTTAAAAGAGCTGGGAGAGAAAAAATAACGAAATACCAAGGTCATATATACGGCATGAAAAGAAACTGGAATTTTCGGAAGATTACTGGCATTCCAATAATTATAAACGCAACAGCACTTAATGGGATAGTTAGAATCTTAAAACGATCTCTCAGTTAGAATATGTGATATAGAGGGTTAATGTTTGGCATCCGGTACAATGCCCTACCCCCATCTAAAATAAAATGATAAAAAAATAAAATAAAGCGATATGCAGATGGGTAACTGATAGGCATTGTATATAATCTTTCTATTATCGGGATACACGTGCGACTAAAGGCCATTTGTGAATTTGATATTTCCTGTAAAATAACAGAAGTCGGCATAACCCATCCATAGCTAATGCCTCATCAGGCATGATCAGTTCGTATTGTCTCAGTAAAAATGCGTGCCAACCAAAATTAAACCTGGCCAGTGAGGGTTGAAGACATATGTTGCATGGAGAGAAATGATGTGAAATACTACGATGTGTACTGTGAGTCTTAAATACAGGATTAGATCTGATGACCTCAGAAGAAGATTTAATGGACACTTCAAAATATCCGTTCTGGTATTTATGAGAAGATATACACACACACGAAGAACATTAACAGTTGACGAAGAACATTAACGGTTGACCAGAATAATCTCATGTGAGTAAAGAATTTTTTTTCATTAATGTCAGAAGACTGCGAGGAGCATATCGGTCCAATTGATGAAAACTAAGAGCAAAGCAAATATATATATATATATATATATGTATATATATATATATATATATATATATTTTTTTTTTTCAAATTTAGTTGGACGTTGATTGCGTCTTGTCGGTTGACCAGAATAATCTCATGTGAGTATAATAGATGAGAAGATGGACAAGCGAAATAAGAGATTTATGACTCTTTAGTTTCCATGTTTAGAACAACCTACAGATATATAGCATGTAGAGGGTTTAATATTTGTCTCCTCAATACTTTCTTACATTGCATTTGCGCATGTGCGAACTTTGTAAGTGTATAGCAAAACTACCATGTGATCTCCGACCTTTTTCAGATATTCCCAGTTCGTATTGTATTAGTAAAAATGCGTGCCAACCCAAAACGAATTTTCCACCCAATCATTAAACAGACCTGCTCAAAATATTGAGTCTGGACATTTGTTGCTTAATTCCTTTGCTTAACGTTCACAGTCAACATGAATTGGAATAAATACAAGAAAGATACTGCCAGGTCTGTTGCAATAAAGGCGAGCTCCCTTTATCGGATAGGAAACTTCCTACACCTCGACTACACCTTGAGCAAGCATACAAATGGTTCAACCACAAACCGGAGACAGTAAAAACGTAAACCACAAAATCGTTTGGGACTTGGAGATACAAACAGATAAATTCATTCATGCAAGTAGACCAGACGTCATAATAATTAACAAGAAAGAAACTGAGAAATTGTAGATTTTTGCGTTTCTGCAGACCATAGGGTGAAGATCAAAGAGACAGAAAAACAAAACAAATACGTGAAAAAATGCTAGAGAACTGCAAGGAATATGGAATATTAAGAAAATAAATATAATACCAATAATTGCAGGAGAACTAGGAACAGTCATAAAGAACTTGTAAAAAAGATTAGGAAAAATCGTAATCAAGGGGAAGACTGAAATTATACCAGAGAGGCAAATGCAAAAAAAAAAAAAAAAGCAAACAAAAAAAAAAAAAAAAAAAAAAACAGCGGTTTTTGGCAAACCCCTGGTTACAAAAACGAATCCACATTAACTGTAAACGCTAACCGGCGACATAAAAAAAAACTACTATAGATGTAAAGCAAAAAGATGGAACACCATCACATAGAACCAAGAAAACTGAAACTTCAAAATTGTACAGTCATTACACCCCCCCAAAAAAAAACGTTGGGATCGATTGGCAGCACACCAAATAGTCGATAAGTCTGAAAGAGGATGGAAAGATAGAAAAGAGAAAGAACTAGTCATACCTTCATTAAATTAGTGCAAATGGAACTGAGACTTTAGAGAGCCTTATTGCCACTCAGATTCGAGTGAAGACCTATGGTCATTAGCAGCGAGAAATACTTATGACCCTATTGTTTCCCGAGGAGAGTTACTTGATTGAGGAACGTCCTGGGAACGAAACCGGCTCCCTGGGTGTTAGACACGATATCAAACGATAGGCACAATAGGAAGAGATGGTTTCACACAATTATATGGTGTGATGTGTTGATTGCAACGCCACAGGGTCTTTCGTGGAATGCAATCATTACGATATCGGAGGAGTCTACTTTGGACGGCAGAAAGAGCAAATAGGCAAAAACCGGTCTCTGGATTCGGAAGATGGACGGACAAATTTCTTATAGAAGCGACGTGACACTTATGTTAGTGAACCGGCGGCGTGAGATTCGATCGGGATAACATCACTGCTTGCTGATTAAAAAATTTATTTGTCCAGAATCCTCCCTCCCCGTGATTTGCGTCTGTCATTTGTGTTGAAAAACATTTGTTTCAGAGCCGGAAGTACAGAGAGAACGAGCGACACGAAGCAGACACTCGAACAAGATAAAGAATAACGGTACGTTCGATTTTAATTGCAATGAAACAACAATCAGTTCAAATACTGTAGACATCTTTTAGGAGATCAGTAAACAAATTATTAAGGATTATTTGCCACGAGTGAGCATGTTGGTTTTATGCAAAGAGAAGCTAGTGAGTGATGAACATTCTAGGTAAAAATACAACACAAATACGCCACAAATATAACATATATTCGATTTGATGCCACGTATATATACAACCGTTGTACATCCCATTCTCTTAAACCTTGGGCTATATCACCCACTAATAAGACCTCAAATGAAAGCGTGAAAATAAGACTGCGACCTTGCCGAAGCTAATTGCCACTCAAATGTCAGTAAAGACCAATGGTCGTTACCAGCGAGAAGTCTATGGTAAGCGACTGCTCTTATAACGCAAAGTCTTTTGCAACGATAATCGAAAAAGGTGGAAAATAGGTGAAATCTGGTGTTATTTGTTGTCATCCGAACTCTAAGGAACACCACCGGTTGTTATTAGTGAGCAATCTCTGATGATAACCTGTTTGAGAAATCCTAGTGAGTAATAATAATGTTACAGAGATATGGAAATTGCAAATGGCAGAAGTAATTCTAAAGGGGACAATCGGCTGTCTGAGTTTGCGAAGATGACGTCAATAGAGCCGGACCCAGGAAAGTCGGTCAGGGCAACAATCCTAGTCTAGGTGCAGCGGCAATGACGTCAAAATAGCTCAAAACGGGGGACGCAGAATTCCCGGGGATATGGTATCAGCGGGACTGACCGACATTTCAAACAATAAACAATGGCATGGAGGAATGTTCTGACGTCATCCGCCCCAATAAAAGAGAAACAATCAAACAACCAGAGAAGGAGCGATCTCGGCCATTTTGCACACACACCACCGCCACCCTGTAACCCACCCTTACTGTCAGTATTGTCACTGGAGAATAAACATTGTTTTAAATTTTTCAACTTATTTATTATTAAAAGTAAAAAAGACTTTTTTTTACGTCTGATTGTGGAGGCAGTCATAATTGTACGGATTCAAACAACTCACGACTAACGATTCGGTTAGTCTTATGAATAACACGACAAAACAGTAATAATGCATTTTTTTATCATATGAGCATCCTGTGTTTTTGTCAAATATAAATGTGATGTTTTCTTTTGTATTTACACAGATGTCCCAAAGCGTTTTTCTTTGATGATTGAATTTTGAAAACTGGATTTTGTTGTATAATATGTGTCTCGTTGTCATTGCTGCATTTATTATATTTTTTTAGTTACTTCAACTAGTTTTCCCTTTTATTTGTCTCAAACAAGACATATTGACACTTGAAGGTAAGGGACTACTACTTGAGACTATGTCTCTAAGGGAACTATGTACAAAACTGAGCTGCGAGTTGTCTGTTCACGTTACATCTTAGTGTCTGAAAGTTAGTACAGTCAGAGAAGCAAGGGACAGAAAGGGAGTTCCAAAGTTTAGTACTTCGTGAGAAGAAACGATTACGTTAAAAAAACCTTCCAGGAACCTCTGTAGTGAAGGGTTCGGATTTCGATGCTTGTCAGGTTAGTCGAGAGTATTTAGGTCGAGAGGGCACACGTGTTTCGAGTTCATCAGAACATTCTATTAAAAACAGACAACGTAATTCCATTTTTCGGAGATGAGACAGAGGTTGGAAATTGGTTGATAGTGTGGAACCTATTAAGTTAGACCCTGTATAAACATGAGAGACTAGTGGTAGATTCATCAGCCCAGATGCGACAACATTACTCCATGCGTGTGTGTTTGTAGAGATACAGAATACTGTCAGGTATGAGTAGTTTTCTAGCATGGTAGAGAGAGCTTACCTTTTTTGCAGTTTGGAGACAGTAAGAGTAGTATATATAAAATAATTATGATAATGATTAATATGATGATTATGAAGATCAAGATAATCATAATGATGGTGATGATGAGCATCATCACAATAAGCATAAGTAACAGCAGTAACGTAACTCGCAACGAAGTGAGTTACTAACAGAAGCTATTGTTGTTTGTAAGAAACAGCTTACCTGATAGGATTGTCTATAATAGCGTTTATCGGCTTTTTTCACGTGTAACGTATTTTATTCTTACCACCAGAAAATGTCGGATCATCAGGGGAGAATATACACCTTTTCGGGGCTTTGTCTCGAAAGTTTTTTCTGCGTATCAATGTGACGCCTCATTATCTGAATTGCTTTTAAGTCAATTGAACTGTTCAATATAATAAAAACTGGAGTTTGACAAGTTAGCGTTCCCCATGTCGTTCAACAGCTTGGTGTCTCACGCTGAGCGTCTTACATCTTCGTTATGTAAAAACAAAAAAAAATATATGAATATACAATAAATTAATTAAAAAAAATTTAATAAATAAAATAATAGTGTTATTAATAGAAGTATAATGATCATGATAATCATGATAATGATGATGATGGTCATCATCATTATCATGAGCACGGTGACAATAGCAGTAACAGCGGTAAAATTACTGTACAATCTCTCCATCAACGCACGCACTGTGATATATAGATATTAGGAGAATGTATGCGTCATCTGGCTTTTTGTCCTTTTTATTCGTTGATTTGGTGTTAGCTAGTTAAAGAGGGTAGATGTATAACTTTTGTTGGCTAAACGGGACCAAGTGCCATTGATAGAAGATAAGATTTAAAATAAGACAATGAGATTTAAAATAAGACAATGAGATTTAAAATAAGACAATGAGAGATGGAGCTACTAAGTTACCAGTTTGTGTTATTGCACCATAAAAATGTCAATGATAATGCATCTTACACAATTTATGAAGCTAATCGATCGGCTGATATATTCTACGTTTGAATAATACCAGACATTAGTTTATTATGAACAGTCTAACAATAGAAATCTTCTATAATTAGGGTGGATACTACCGGAAGTCTCAGACAAAATAATTAAAAATATATTTTTAATTTAATAAGAAATATATACAGTCTTACGCCGAGACACTGCATTGCTCTTTCAAATTTAACCTTACGAAATAATGCCCTCAAAAGATGTGTTAACCGCTTCTATTCAATATTGGCGCCAACTGCACAATATCCATCTGATCTGACTTTAATAAAAATCGTCAACGAGATCGGACGGGCAATGTTTCTCTTCAAGAGGCCACCACCTCCAAAAAGACAGAAGTAAACATTATAAAGTCTTCTTCTATGATTAAGGTGTATATCCTGTTCAATGATAATACAAGAGTGGTAAAAGAAAAATATCTTTTGCATGTATTTATTAGGATGGCGCACAGTATTGACTTTATTAAACATTATTTAAGATTTTTTTTATTACATTTTCACCCCAACAAGGCATATTGCCACTTTGTTGTAGGGGCTACTATCAGGGACATAAGCATCAGGGGTACTGTGTAGGAAGTTGGGCAGCAAGATGTCGGTTCACGTGTCACTTGAACTTCTGGATATCAGTACAGTCGGGAAGCAGGGATCCGGAAGGGAATTCAAAAGTCTAGCTGTTCTGGGGAAGAAACTACTGGAGTAGAAAGCTCTCTTGCATTTAGGGATCTCTACTGTGAAGGGGTGGGATTTAGCTGCTTGTCGGGTTTGTCGGGGGTATTTACGTCGAGGGGACACAAATGCTTGCAGTTCGTCAGAGCATTCACCGTTAAAGTACTTGTAGAACAGGCAGAGGGATGCATCATTTCGTCGATATAACAGAGGCTGAAGTTTAGCTGACAGTTCAGGACCTATCAAATTGGCGACTCTCTTTTGAACCTTGTCTAGGAGCGAGAGACTAGTGGCAGATGCACCAGCCCAAATATGACAACAATACTCCGTACATGGGCGAATGGTGGCATTATAGAGGTACAGGATACTTTCAGGCGTTAATAGCTTTCTAGCACGGTCGAGAGAACCCACCTTCTTCGCAGCGGTCCTGGTAATGTTCTCAATGTAATTGTTCCAACTCATGTTTCTTGTGAACGTTAGGCCGAGGAGTTTAAAAGATGTACTTTCAGATAAAGATTCTTTGGCCATTGTTATTGGCGGTAGGGAAGGTTTCTTGTAATTATTGAAGGAAACCAGTTTAGTCTTGGCAGCATTGAAGGTTGCCATCTATTTTTGTCCCCATTCCACTACGGATCAGAGGTCTTCCTCTAGTGTTTCTGCCATTTCTTTAGATATGTGTTCATTTGTTTTCCTGTCGTGTCTGTTATAGAGCGTGGTGTCGTCAGCATATATACCCATCTCAAAGACAATTTTGTCAGGGAGGTCATTTATGAATATTAGGAATAGCAGAGGTCCAAGGATAGACCCCTGAGGCACGCCCGCATTTATATCATATTGTTTAGATGTACAACCGTCAAGGACAACCTGTTTTTTTTTCTCTTATCTAAGAAGGATTTAATTATGTTATGTATTCTTCCAGTGATGCCGCATGATCTGATTTTCTTGTGAAGACCCTCATGCCACACCCTGTCAAAAGCCTTAGATATATCTAGAGCTACCGCTCTACCCTCCCCCGCTTTGTCCAGTGACTGGTATATACGTTTTGAGATTACAGTTAGGATGTCTGCTGTGGAACGGGCTCGTCTAAATCCATATTATTGGTCAGTCAGAAGTTTAGCATCTGTAAGGTGATGGACTAGAGCTTGGTTAATTATTTTCTCAAATATTTTGGCGAAAAGTGGGAGAAGACTAATGGGGCGATAATTTACTGGGCCAGTTCTTTCGCCAGAATTCTTGAAAACTGGCACTACAGAAGCAGTTTTCCAGCAGGCAGGAAAGCAAGATTCATTAAGGCATTTGTTGTAAAGTTTGGAGAGAACTGGAGCTACTTCGGCGGCGCACTTTTTTAATAGCGCAGTCTGGATGAGATCGGGTCCACATGCTTTTGCAGTGTCAAGCTTTCTTATGACGGCATGTACATGAGCAGGGGTGATTTTCAGATCGTCTAGTGTGGTGTCTGTATGCAAAGGAAAGTCAGGGAGGTGGTGGTTAGCAGAGTCCAGTGTGGAGTTGGAGGCAAACCGTCTGGCAAGCATGTTAGCTTTCTCAGTTGCTGAGCAAACAACCTCATGATTGTTGGATAGTGGGGAATAGTTGATTGCCCATTATTTACTACACTGTTGTAGATTTTTCCAGAAGACACGGGTTCCTAATTTCTGTGCTGCTATGCGTTTTTGGGTGGTTTCAGTAAATTCTCTCTTAGTTGTCGCTATTTCTTTCTTACAGTTATTTCTGGCTTCTTTGTACTTCTGTCTGTTTGAACTGGACTTATGTCGGTTAAATTTGCGGTACACATGCTGCCTTTGCGCTATGGCAGCTGCACAAGTTGAAGTGAACCATTGGGGAGAGTGGGGCTTGCTATAGAATTTGCGTGTGGGAACATGTGCTTCAATTGCAATTTTGAACCATTCAGTGGTCTCATTTGCGCAATGTTCAGCAGGAAGTGAAAAGATATTTTACCATGGAGCGTCCCTGATGAGGTCCCTGGTGGCTTCCCAGTCAGCCTTTTTATAATATCCCGTTGTTTTGAGCAGTGGCTCTTCAGTTTTGGCTCTTCAGTTTTGGCTCTAGAGTTTATGGCGATTTCAACCATTACCACTGCATGATCGGCGTTCCTAAGTGGGCTATGGGCATTCGTTACACAGTCATCGGGAATTGTGGTCAGAAACAGATCTAGAAGCGATACATGTTGTTCTTGCTGGTCTGAGAAACGGGTTAGAAATGTAACTATCTGTGATAGGGAATGAGATATAGAGAAGTTACGTGTTGTGGTACCAGCTGCGTCCTTGTGAGTAGAAAATCCAAGCCAGTTGCTGTTGTGGACATTGAAGTCACCAAATACATGCACTTTGACAAGAATTATTGATTTTGCTCGAAATCTCTTATACAAAAATATATACTATGATATTTGCTACGTAAATTAATGTGAAATATATGATATACTAGCAGTACTGTACGTTACGCGCGTGTTAACATGTAGCTTTTATTATTTTACAACGTCCTTAAATTTAACGGATCTAACACGATGTAGCTTCCGTCGCAAAGAACAGAAGAAAAAAAAACTCGACTCACTGTCTTTTTTAACCAAAGCCTTTATATTTGGTATTTCCAACAGCGCATTTTTTTCCAAAAATATCTAAACTATTCATTTCTCCTTTTCCAGTCACGTGTGGCTTTTCTTCTCTGCACTGGCGCCACCCACGCGTCTCGAACACGTCTCGAATCCCACTTCTCTTAACACTCGTGTCTCGAACATGTCTCGAATTTTCTACGCCTTGAACCCTCTACGTCTCGAATACGTGCTTATCTGAGTATCCTCTCTATTTCTGCCGTGACGTCAGATCGCGCAGCCGGCTTGGTCATTTGCATATGGCCGCTGCCAAGCAAGCATCAACGGCTCTGTTACAACTCGGCATTACTACACTGTGCTTCTAGTTAAAAAGATATCCGATTGATGGTCTCAGATCCATTTTTTTTTTCACTGAATTATCATCTCTTCCATCAAACCGAGTGAATAGAAACAGAAACAGCAAATAAAAACAGATAAAATATATTTCTGGTTTTCGTTTCCACAAAATGGACGGGTTGGGTCGTTAGATTGGGTTGTTGGTCAAACTATTCGTTTTTTTTAGAAATGGCCAAACTTGATCGATAGGAGTGAGGGATATTAGACATCCGTTTGTTGTTTATGCTAAAAATTGTGAACCCAGAAGACATTTCAATGTATGAAGACTATTGTAGAACTAATTTATCACCTAGCAGAAAGCATTTCAGTATATGAAATGCTTTCTTACTAGTTGCATGTCGGTAGATATATATTCTTTTTATTTGATGATGGAGAAGGGATTGGCAATAAGTTATATTTATTCGATTGTGTTGAAAGAAGAAAAAGAAATGGAGAATGCGAAAAAAAGACCTACAACAACAAGAAAAAGAAATATAAAAGAAAGCGGTGGATAATAATAATAATAATAATAATAATAATAAGAATAAGAATAAGAATAAGAATAAGAAAAAGAATAATAGTAATAAGAAGAAGGAGAAAAAGAAGAAGAAGAAGAAGGAGAAGAACAAAAACAAGAACAAGAACAAGATGAGGAAAGAAGTAGTAGAAGAAGGCGAACAGGGTAAAAAACGAAGTAGAAGAAGGAGAAATAAAAGAAAAAGTATATGAAGAAGAAGAAGAAGAAGAAGAAGAAGAAGAAGAAGAAAAAAGCCAAAGAAAGAGAATAAAATTAAGAAGAAGAAGGAAAAAGAAAAGGGAGAAGAAAAAGAGCAAAGTAGAAGTAAACGAAGGATGAAAAGAAATAAAAGAGTAGAGCGGATGAAGAAAATGATGAGGGAAAAAATGAAAAAAAAAAAAAAGAAAAAAATAGAAAAATAAGAAAAATAAGAAAAGAAAAGGTTTTAGAAAAAGAAGATGAAAAATATAACCAGCCACATGAGTTCGCCCAAACCCTTTATGTTCGACCAACCCGAATTATTGGAAAAATCAATTCAACGGTTTGACCGTTACAAGACAGTACCAGACAAGATGAGAAATCAAGCTCGTGTCAGGTAGACATTCCGATATACTGCATGGGTGATAAAGCAGAAGACATTATCCCCACACCCGACGAAGCTCAAAACTTTAACATAATTGCATCAAAGTTCAACAATACTTCAAAGGTAACACAAACATAATATATGAATAAACCAAATCTAATTAGAGATGTAAAGTTTGTTGATTCTTTCATTACGGATCTCTATGTAATGCAATTTTAGAGACTTACACGAGGAAGTTATTTGCGACAGAATTGTAGTCGGATGCATAGATCCTATCATTGTCTGAAAATGATTTCAAACCCCACTTTCAACGGGGCCATCAGATGCGCATGGTTGCGCGAGAAAATTAGATCACAGTAACAACATCTGCTTCGATCACCAGAATACATAAGTAGTGAACGATTATCTGACAGTAATGTTGCTGTCTGTTACGTCAGTCACAACAGAACTTGCAGACAAGGGCAGAGCAAATACAAGAACATACCTAGATGAAGATCTCACAACGAGGACTAATAGAAAAATGGCATACACAGCCACATAGATCTGTAGCTGGATGTTACCGTTATCGTAACAAGATCCATTGTCAGAGACGAGATAAATTACTCATCTCAAAAAAATTCCAATACGGAGCCGATAATTGAAGACCATGAACTTGGATATATAAAACCAAAAAAAATCCAACCTTGATCGCCATTGGGGATAGATACGTTGAATCTCTACGGTTCCAGGTGAGCATTGTCCGAGAATAGCGGTTTCAATCGTACCCAAAGCCGGACAGAGGCTTAGTTGGCCAAAACGTGATGAGACGACAACTATAGAAGGGAGTAATTACTGAAGAGACGATTAAGAGACTTTACCACCTGACGAAGGCCAGAAGAATAGTTGGTCGAAACGTTGTGAAACAACAACGAGAAGATGAGGATAATAGTTCGCAAATATATAAATAAATGAATAAAAGCCAAATCTATTAACATGTTTAGGCATATATGGGAAAGAATAAAAGAGAATGTTACACGTGAATGCGAGTCCATACTCAGTACCCACATCACGACGCATACAGCTACCCTTGTAAAAGAACATGCAAGCAAAACTCCAGAAAATGGAATAGTTGGGGGTCATAAGCAAGATTGACAAACCCACTGAATGGTTTTCTCCCATGAGGATAGTATCAAAAACAAATCGAAAGGTTAGAATATGTGTAGATCTCACAAAGTTCATCAAGTGCGTTAAACGTGAATTCCACATGCTATCCACGGCTAACCACCTTTTGGCCCAGTTAGGGGAAGTAAGGATTATAAGGATTAAAGTGGAGACAGATTACAATCCACTCGTGCCACTATTAAGCAGCAACGAGATAAGCGGGGAGCACATATAGTATCTGGAATCCACAAATGGTCACTCATTTTAGTACTGACTGGCTCAACGTTGTTGCTGATCAAACGGGAACCGGCGTGTCAACGTGATTTTGCTGTATAATTAGTCAAAGAATAAATTAATAAAAGGAATAGATCATATACCTCGGACACTGTGGAAGTTGTTTGCCCTTTAAACGTGAACTCTCGCACAACGTGAATAAAACGAGACTTGCAGTCAGCGGCCTTAATGAGTGAAATTTATCTTGTCTTATTTTCCCGATAAACACACAAGAAAACAGTTAACTACTTTTGAATGATTATTATTTTCCGTGTGAATAATTCTAACATTTAAGGATACGTTTTTTTTCTGTCAGTGCCAAAGACCAGATAACTCATAAATGTAAAAATGACATAAGGAAACTGAAAACTAGATAAATAATTAGTCCAAATAATCCGAATAATCCAAATAATACCGGTTATCAAACCTCATTTCAAACATGCAAAAACATAAAAGTGAAAGTTTGCATAACATGTAATTACATATTTATACAAAAATCTTAGGCTGTCCGGCCACAATCGACTACTACTACTACTACTACTACTACTACTACTACTACTACTACTACTACTACTACTCTGAATAATATTCTGACTGCTTGTTCTTTCCTCAGATAGTCCGTACATTACCTCTCGAGAAAGGCCAAATACAATTTTTGAAAGCTAACCGGCTTAAAAAAAAAGCCAGAGTCGCGAAATTTAGCTTTAAAAATGCCAATCTGGGAACCGTGGACAAGCATATGAGATTGACTTCTCTTTGATATAGCCTAATAATAATAATAATAATAATAATAATAATAATAATAATAATAATAATAATAATAATAATAATGTGACCATTGTTGAAATGGTGTGAGAAAGAAACATAGTAATTTCGACGTGTAACAGTTCTTCACCGAAGAAAGAAATTAGCGAAACGTTAAGTAAAAAGGGAACATTCGAAAGAAATCGGGCCAAAAACACATTGTCTGCCAAGAGGTGCAGGACTGGACGAGTAAATTATTTCTTACAATGTGATTTTATTATTTGCATTTTGAGTATTTATTAGTACTTATTAATTTATTTAGGCCAGTTCTGATTTTTAAATACAATGAAGACTATTTTCATAGAAATAGTAATACTCCGATTTACTCCATCATTAGTTTTTCCTATTAAAAAACTAATGTATTGCGGTATCCAGAAAAATACGGGCTTTATCAAACATATTTTTTGATTAAATATGATTCTCCTTCCATGAAATTTCCACGGGTCCTGCTAATAATAATAATAATAATAATAATAATAATATGAGAAATAAAATCCCAAAAATCATGGCGCGCGTTTTTGCTCCAAATAAATGAATTAATTAAACCCTTAATCCGCGAAACAAGCCGACCAATATTTTCTTCGTCGAACAAATATTGGATGTTTCCTTTTTGCTTAAACATCGTCAGGGGAGAAGCGGTTTATTTACTTTTTTGCCTTAAACAGTATTAATATTTTTCTTTAAATGGAACACTGAATATTGATTGAAAAGGAAATTAAGTATTTCTCCCCCACCCCCGAATCGTATCACGCAAATCGAATTTCATTAAAAGTCGTGTAAATTTTATCGATATAAAAACTCTGATCTATTAAGTATATATCGAAATGTAAAGTTATTTATCTGCCTCTCACGGTGGGATGATGTGATACAAGGGTCGGAAAGCGGAGTTTGAAAAGCCAACGCTCTAGAAGCAGAACATAGTGGCCTGCAAAATATACCTTGCAACCCCGTCAGCATTCCCGGGTAGGGGCGCCTTAGTCAATTGGCAATAAAGTAACCTCTTTTCAATGGAAGAAGGCAAAACCTGGAAGGGTGGACCTTCTAGAACTGCATAGGACCAGCAACATACAGCAATCAATAGGGAACAAACCATTTCAGACTCTGTTGACTTTAATGCTGAGAGAGAAAAAAATCTCTGGCTCACATATATATCAATTATGAAATGTCCGACTAGAAAATCGCAAATAAGAAAAAATTAAGCATCATCTTCTCTTCCTTCTTCCCTTGCTCCTCTTTTTTCTTAAAAAAACCCAACTCTTTTATACTTGGGAGTTACCATTTATCTAGGCCAGAAGGCCACTCGAGGATAAAGGTTAATGAATGTAAGGTTGTAGTGTAGTAATCGTTAATAGTGTAAATTGGGGGAGAATTTGATTATTTACGGGAACGACTTAACAAGAACTTGTTTAAATAAGATTTGAAGGCTACCATGTTGTATTCAACCGGAAAGCAGGACAGCGGAACTGAGTTTCAGAGGCGGGCAGTTCTGGAAAAGAAGCTTTGTTCATGGAATCTGCATTTAGATTTAGGCACAGATAGAGAGTGGGGGGAATCGTATATAGTGGTTGTAGCTAATCGAGTGTTTTCTGACAGTTTCGAAGGACAAACCATAGATAGGGGTTCAGTCGAGCACTTACCAGGAAAATACTAGAGCAGAGACAGGTTCACAACGTTGCTTCTGTGAGAAAGAGACTACAGGGACGAAAAAAGGATATCACCTAGGTTTCGAAGCAGGTTTTGAACTCTATCAAGGCTGGATAGGGCGCGCTGAGCAGCCCCTGCCCACGATGTGGCAACAGTACTCCATTTTTGGGCGTACCTGGCTTTTATACAGATAGAGGAATTCATCGGCAGTGAGATATCTGCCGGTTCTTCATCTTGTGGTGTTTGCTGTTATTCTTGGTGTATGTGTGTTGTAGTGTTCAACAGATACGTCGTTGGCGGAGGTATGTACTCTCAGTCGTTAGTCAAGCAACAGCCTTGTTCGAAATTTCCAACTCTCTAGTTGCATCGAGAGTCCGGCTTCTTATTAATATTGAAAAATGGCCAAGAAATGAATGATTTCATAAAGGAATCCTTTGCGCGTTTCCTTCCGATTAACGGTCTCTCAGAGAAAGGAAAATATACCTGGATATGTCAGATTAGATCAATATCAACGATAAAAAAGCATCCGACATTTATTACTGTATTATTTGGATTCTTTCGACTGTTAAACTCATCTTGATTGTTATTTTCTAAACGTTTTGATCGATGTAACCTTCGACCTTCCTTAGGTGTATTTTGTTGAACACAAGAATCTTTCTATCAAACTCGGGAATCTGCAGGGAATTTCAAATGGACAGTGGATAGAGTATTTGGTCAAATGCTGTTTTAAAAGTTTCACTCTTGAAGATTGATGGTTCAATCCTCAGCGAGGGCGACCGAAAAATATAATTGTAAATTATTTAGAACTTCTACCGAGTTATGGCCAATGGAACGAGAGCATGCTCCCCCATGGATCAAATAAAGGATTCCGTTCGAAATTTCGTGCAGATTCCTGATTTTGACAAGATACATTTGAAGAAAGTCGGAAGTTACATCGACCAAAACGTTGTGCAAATCACACTCAAGATGAGAACAGTGGTCCGAAGAATCCAAATAACACGCATAACGTCACAGTTCAACGAACAGATAAATGTGATAAAGATATATGGACGCATTTAGTAAACAAAACAAAGCATAAAACAAAACAAAACAAAACAAAACAACAAAAAAGAAAAACAAAAAACTCAACAACGAAATTTTCGCATGATTCTAGTGATTACAAGGAAAACAATTTATTGTTGATCGTTTTCCGAATCTACCGTTAGAGATCATATGATTTCCTTAGCAAAATGTCTTCGACCGAAAAGATGAAATAATAAAGCAGTGCCAATTCAGAACATGTTTGACTGAGTATTGCGCAACCCTTGCTTTATAAACACACAATGGACACTTATTCTATAGAAATGTTAATAAACGCCTATTTACTACGTGTAATCTTCTGACAAAAAACAACCTAATATTTTGCGCTATCCAGAAAATATTAGCTTTATCAATGATATTATTTGATTAAAGGTATTTTTCATTCTGTGTAATTTCCACGGTTCCTGCTAATAATAATAATAATAATAATAATAATAATAATAATAATAATTGGGGAAGCATATTGCCGCTCAAGTCCCAGTAAAGACTAATGGCCACTGCACACGAGAAATCAATGGCAAGCAGCTGTTGCGATAATGCAAATTTACTTGCAAATATTATCGAAAGAGGTGGAGCGTACTGGAAAATCTGGGGAGACTTGTTGTCACTCAGCTTCCAGGGAACACTACAGGCTGTATTCAATGAGATCTGTGATGACCTGTGTGAAAGCTCCTTGTGAGCCAATAATAATAATAATATGAACCACCTTCACAGGTGTTATCGATTGTCTCCCAAGACTGAACAGACGTCATTTATTTGATACTTGATTTAAAAACATTCTCAATCTCCCATGTTGCCAATCAATATCATATATCTTTCTTTTCGTAAGATCGGTGAAAGTACTGGTGATTGTCCTTACATGAAAAATAACAGCTAAAACACATTTCGAATCGTACCCTAACTCTTTATACTATCATTTTCCAATGTTTTCATTAATCCACAAACCATATTTAATCGTTGCTGAACCCAAGTAGATATTAACCTTCAATCTACACCTCATACTCATACATACCTCAACCCAAATTCATATCTTCCAATTTGAATCCTATTTTGCGGAGTGCAACTTCAAAGCAAATACTAATTATAGTTGATACTATATTAATCCTAACTACCAATCCGTAAATCTGGTCAGGTCATCAATTTAGAGAAGGAAAACTCCAATATGTAAACCTGTGCCACTAACCTCATACGCCTTGACACCAAAAGAGGGAGGGAGGCCTCTTCAGTCCTGGTCGACAACCTCCCTATCAAATCACCAGTTTGCAAATCTAAACTGCTTTAGATAGACTTTGCCTATAACCCGGCTTCCATACTCCTTTGCCTATTAGCCAGGAGCAGAGGTGCGACCACAGGACTCATCAGAGACCCATTAGTGCCTTGTTTCCTGATTAGGACAATGAATGCTGTTCACATACATCCACGTTATTCCCGTGCCCTAAACCTGAGCAGTTTGGAGGTGTTTGTTTACCATGTGTGCTAACGCGATTGGATTGGACCACTTTTGTCTGACAGGTTTGAGGGAACCGATTTGACTGGCTGCTGTTTCCGACTGACAGTACAGAGCTCTTACTTTTTGGTAGCACTTAAAGCGACTGCTCTATCATCAGTTGTATAGTTGTATTATATCGAAATGTTTGTAGTGCCATGTCCTCTAGTTTTCAAAATGTCACAAAGCAACTTATTTGGTTTATGTTCACATATAACAACAAATAAAGGACGAATAAACATCTTTATCTCTTGCCAGACAAAGGAAGACATACCTTCACAAAAGGGACGATTACCATTCTATTTGATTACAACATTCGACAAATTAGGGAACACACTTAGCCCATATTTGATTTTGTTGGGCGGAAAGCTGCAACGAAAATTCTACCACGAACAACAGACTTCGTGTTTATTTCGATAACCTTTATTCCAGCTGTAGTTTTCGTCTTGGATAGGTTGAACGCTGAGACAGTTCTGTCTACATCTTAATTATCGATCCTGCCCCTGCTGGGTGCCATCTTGTCTCTCGACCCTCTCTTCCGGCCGCCCGTTACAGACTGAACTAACTAACATTCTGAGGTGTTTTTAAACTTGTTACGTTCCTTGTCTGATCTATTCTCACGTATTTTTCTTTATGAAAACCAAACATTTCAATCCGATATTATTAAACATTTTTCTAAATATTTGATTGTTTTACATATTTCTCGTTTATTTCTACATTAAAACATTAAATTCCAGTCTTATTTCAAAACAGACGTCAGTTATCAATACACTTTGTTATTTCCATAACATTGTCACTAGTTCAAATGTCGGTCAGTCATCTCTCTTCTCGGGGCATCCGACATTGCCAAGATCATAATATAATAAGTAGAATACGATTCATCTATCTCATATGTAAAACTGACGATGCAATGTCAGACACATTGTACGCGTGGGATGTTTATAGTGAATAATGTTCGTTGATATTTGTTTCAATAGCTTATATAAGCAAGTGTTTCCGGATTTTTAAAAACGGAAATGGCTTGAGACAAGGCATGAAGCCACTTGATATAATGAGCAAAGAAGAACGAACAATGATCATCGTAAAGATAGGACGTGCCTATAGACCTTAGTCTTGAAAAGACCAAGGCTGCAGGCAGGAAAAAAACAGTGACCAGGAAGAGAATTCCACAACCATGCAGTTTTTGGAAAGAAGCTACTGGAATAAGAAGCTGTATTACAGTGAGGTATTAGAACAGCAAATTGATGAAGACCACTAGACCATCGAATCAACAGAGTTGAAACAAATGAAGCAGAGAATAGATCAGGCAATTCTGAGAAAAAGTGCTATAATAGGATCTATAAAAATGATTGACTAATCCGAAAGGGATGTCATCGATTTTTGAAACACTATATATATGTTACCTTTTTCTCAATTGTCTCGAATGCATTTCTCAAGCGATTTAATCCTAACACTATCCACTGTCATTTCTGTCCATCTCAGACATCGGTCATCGTCAGTGTCGAATAATGTTACTAATTCTACCAAAATCGTAACACCTGTTTGTAAATTTGATTATTGTAACCTCCCCCCTCCACGAAAAAAAAATAATTTTCACACATTATCGCTTTCCTTTGTCAAATGCGGACATATCAACAATCTGCCAAACAAACGTCTTTGACATGCCGTGCAATCAAACAGCGAATCACTTTCTCCATTCTCGAGACTGTGAGGTCCAAGATGGCGGCCAACGCAAGAAAATAGTATCGATTTTTAAGCAGAAGAAACCGAGCGACACAAGATGACGATATCGATTTATAACTCGCCTCTCTCTGACACGGACTCCATTATAATTTATGCAAAATATGATATCACTCTTATACGCCGTACAGCTGCTTTATCAAAGAAGCAAAAGAAAAGCATTTCTTTACAATATGGTTCATATCGATCCGTAAATATATTTCCAAGATAGACTAAAAAGTGTCTGCTTATATATGAAAGTAGATTGTGCTTCTGATGAGGGTTGATTATTCGTATTATTTGGATTATTCGAACTATTGTTCCCAAGGACCCGTAGCGTAGTGGATAAAGTATTTGATACCATTCAGCTGTAAGTTATACTCTTCTAGAGGTTGAAGGTACAATCCCCAGTACGGACGACACTCTAAATACAATTGCAATTTATTTAGGACTTCTACGAGAGCATGATACCATTTTGGTTTAATGTAACCTCCGACCTTTCTCAGATGTATCTTGTCGAACTCGGGAATCTTTCTATTGAACTCTGGAATCTACATGGAATTTCGAACGGAGCTGTGGCACAGTGGATAGAGTGCTTAGTAAGATTCTGTTGTAAAAGTTAATTACTGGAGATTTAAAGTTCAATTTTCAGCGCAGGCGATGGAAAAGTTCAAGTGTGAATTACTTAGGACTTCTACCCAGGCATGGCTGACGTAACAAGAGCATGATACCCCCATGGGTTAAATAAAGTGTTCCGTTCGAAATTCCGTACAGATTCCCAAGTTCGACAAAATACACCCGAAGAAGGTTGGAGGTTACATCGACCGAAACGTTGTGCTAAAAACAGTAAAGATGAGAACATTAGTCCGAAGAATCCAAATAATACGAATAAGCAAGATTGATTTTATACTTTAATTCCAAATCGATTACGAGAGCTGGAGTTGAATGAAATCAAAACTGATACTAATTCTTTGATTAATGGATTTTACCATAATTTAAGGAAAGGCAATATAGATAGTGTTCGAAAAAGCGATGTCATATCTTCCATGCTATGTTCTATACGTATCTGGAAACGCTTTTAAATAGCGCGGAAATAGCAAAATAATGTCATTGGTAGAGAAAAACCGACTATAAAAACAGAGAGATACGTGGAGCACGGAACGAAATAACGTTCGAGATCACATGAAGGAGCGTGGAGAACATTCGAGATCACGTAGGTGACGTCACGACTGTAACAATGAGGAAATGAATCTCTTTGTTAGAATAAAAACACGAGTCGAGGCTCTTTTCTATTCTTTGTCTACTTTGCGACTGAGCATACAACGTGTTGATTTCCGGACAACGTTACAATAGGCCATTGAAACAAATGTCAGTGAATATTTTTTATTATAAACATCTGACCAGTACAATGTGTCTGAGAGTGCCTTGTTATTTTAACGTATGGAATAAGTAAGCATTATTCCAGTGAGAGGATAATTGATAATTTCTACATAATCAACAAAATCATGAGAAAATGACGCCAGACAAATATAAATGCCGTGGTTATGTTTGTGAAGTTTTGAGATAAGGACCGACCGTTTGTATTATTTGAATTAATCGTACTACTGCTCTCATCTTAAGTGTTATCAGTGCATCTAAAAACAATAAGTTTAAGACTCTTCAAAATTAATACTAGAATTGTTGGGAACGTAATGGATAAAATACTTGGTACAATTCAGGATGACTGGCATCAATGCTGAGATGCGTAAACAGTATAAATGGTCACTCGTTTTAGTGCTGACCAAGCTCAAACTCGTTTAACTTCCGTAATCTAACGGGAATTGGTGTATTTATTTGCTTCCCCACTCAGCAAATTAGGCACAAGGCCGTTTTTTAATGTGGAGAGTGAAGAGGAGGGGGACCTGTTCCCCCGAGATGGAACTGGATAGTGACAATTGGTATGAAGGGTTTCCCCTACATTGACCAATAACTGATTGCTCAAGGGCAATGGTCTTATATGTGGGGTTGACCCCCCCCCCACATAAGGTCTTTGAGATTCATGCCCAGCTCCAGCAGGGATTGGCCGAAACTCTATCTAACGGGAATTGGTGTTTCAGCATGATTATGCTATACATATAGATAAATGTGATGAGTACAGACCAAAGGCCACGCAAAAGAAGAAAAAAAAAAGAGACTAAAAAATAAAATTAGAATAAAAACATAATGTTATGATAAAAGCAGTTCCTACAAAAAGAGCAGATAATCATGAAGTTATTAAATAAAATAAAAATCCAGGTTGTTTCCGATGGTCGTTCATCAAGACAGCATTATACCTTTATTATTCCTCTTATTCATAAATGACCTCCACAATAAAATTGTTTTCGAGATGGGTATATTTGCTAATGACGCTACTCCCTACAAGAGACATAAGGGGAAACAAATGAACACATATCTAAGAAAATGGTCGAAACCTCAAAGGAATGCCTCTAGTCTGTAGTGAAATTGGACCAAAAATGGATAGTAACATTCAATGCTGCCAAGAATACAAGAAAATGTCGATGGTCGTTTTAGCTAGACGAGTGATTTTTGTATGAAAAGACAGTCCAATACAAGATTCACACATCCTACCAGGTACACGTTATTGTTTCGCAGTTTTGTGCGTAGCTGATTTTTGCGGTGCACTATTCTTCCTGATAACTCTGTTCGCTTTCAAACCTTTCCATACCATCCCTTATTCCATTTCTCCACTTTGCTCCCACGACTGCACTCACCTCCCATGTATGATCAATTCAACACTTATTCATATCCTCCTTAAAACCATTCTTATAATTCTTTTGTTTTCCAAGCAAATTAGCTTCCATATTTCGTTCAGAATAAACTATTTACTTAAGATAGGACTGGCCGTCACTTCCTTACAACGTGATCAGCTCATCTCAAACAATTTTTGACAATTAAACTCCCCATACTAGAACAACTCTTCCAGGACAATGTTCGTTTGACGATCTTGTCAGTTGATTTATTAAATTTGTTTTTCTGTAAGCCACTGAAAAAGGTAATTTATAAAATTTATAAAATCTTTTCTTCGTTATTTGTCTTGTTTTTCTTTATTTAATTTTGTAATTTAATTTTGTAATTTAATTTTGTAATTTAATTTACGCGAAAAATTGGATTCGTCCGAAAATCACATTTGCCAATGTTTACGGCACATATCGTCATCTAAAATTGCTAAATAAAACTTTAGAAAACGATGCAGAAATCCAATTCTATTGGAATCGCAAAGCAATCTCACCGATCATTTTGCAAAAACTAATCAAATAATTGAAAATGAATGCGTTGTAATCCATTTAAAAAATGAGAACGAATACTTAATTAATTTTTGCAGGATGGAAGATCAGTTTGTTATGCGAATTCAACAGAATTGAAATTCTTCGTTCTCTAAATTTTTATTTAGCAATTTAATTTATTGGCGTTTAATCGACTGCGAGAATGAAAAATATTCAGTTAACCTAACTCGCCGAATAAGAAATTATTTTCAAAATATTTTGACTGAAAACTATTTTATCATCAAGAGATTTAAAATTATTATATTTATTTAGTTAGGTATGTTTATATGTTGAAATATTAAAAAAAAAAACTAAGTTTGTTTAAACATATTTAAACGAAGCTTACGTCTGAACAGAATAGAAAAATGTGTTCAGAACAGGAAACTTTGATCGTTTGGTTACATTGAAAGAATAGATGAGAGTTCTTGGGTATGTAGATGTAGAACAATTGAGGTAGCAGAGGACGCCAATAAAATAGTAAAAAAAAGTGATTAGAATAGATTTGAGAGAAAGAAAAACCATAAAAACTATGGCTAAATGATAGTTTGGCAGACAATTTCTAAAAGCCGTCCAATACATGCCGGCATGTAAAATGGATATTAAATTGAATATGGTGATGATCTGCTCTTCTTTCTTAATCATTAGTTTCTATGTTATGTTCAATTTAGATCGGGCCCGCTAAAATATATAGACAAATTTAAACAAAAGCTTAGGATGGTCTGATATAAGCGACCTAAAATATGCCCCTTTTGTTTGGATTTGAAACCGACAGTGGCGATATCTTAACAGGTTGGTGTAGCCTTGTATATGTGCCGATTCTTTGATGTTTTCTGATCTTCAGCGTTGCTCTCTGTCTTAATCTAATTTCTTCAAGATAGTTAACGATTCTTTTTTCTCTCCTGATGAAAGAACAAAATCGATAGATGTTTTGTTACTTTTTGTTATCAAACAATTTCGATTTCAAAACATTGCGTTGCGGAATAATTTGCAGTCTTTTCCACTCAATAAAGAACACTTTTAAAAAACTTATTTTCTAGTGTTAGAGACTTTTTTTTTTTAGAAATTTGGTACATTTTCCGTGTTAAAAAACACGTTTTTAACATATCGCTGTTATTGTTGTAATGAACACTTTTTCGAGCACACCACCTAAATCTTTTTCAAAAATTCAACGTCTTCAGTTGACTAGTTTGTATCCGTAATAAGTCGTTACAAGTGTTGAGTGCGACCTAAGTTTAGGTTATCTTGTATCCGAATAAGTTCGAGTTCCTCGTCGCCAGTGTTGTGACCTTGAGTGACCGCTACCAAACAAGACACTACGGTAGTATATTTTGAAAAGTGTGTATTTACAAAAATAAACAATAGTATGCTGCAGAACAAACGCTCGTATTTCAGCATAGGCTCCTCAATACATAATGTTTATAAGTCACAAAATAGGGTAGTTCACTATTATATTATAACAGCTAATTATGTAAATATATTTATGATAATTCAGCTACATAAAGACATAGCGTTTCATCCCTTTATGGAATTGTAAGATTATAAATACATTTTCATAACTTACAATATATATATATATATATATATATATATATATATATATATATATATATATATATGTGTGTGTGTGTGTGTGTGTATATATATATATATATATATACAAAAACACACACACACACACATATATATATCATTTGCTTGAAACGTAAATCAGTTTATATATGCTAATCGTAATATATTAAATGATTTTGATATATAATTTCCCTTTAAATTTTTTCAATCAGACAACTGTCTACATGTATATAAAATTGATAAAGATGAAGTTCACTGAATGTCTTTTCAGAGCATATATAGTGCAATATAATAACTTTCTAAGCAATGATACATTTTGAATTCTAAGTAAAATCCATTTAAGCGTATTGAAGTTTAAGCCGTATATTTTCAGTGTCAAAATAGTAATAAATAGTAATTATGGATAATTGGAAAAATCATTCAATTTTATTGTAATCCATCATCTTTATTGAACATCATGCTTTCATAATAATAGCAATATATTTTAGGAGAACACAATTAACTTAAAAATATGTTACCGTATACTTCGGCGACCGTCAGATAAGACGAGGTACAAAATTGGAGCAAATTTTAAATTGATCATATATCCGTTGTATGAAGCCACTGCTAAATCATTGCAATCTCTAGCTAAATCTAGACTAGAGATTGCAAAACCCAGTATCTTATGAAATATTGTTTTTTTTAATGGTGAAATATCTTTAAGGGTCGTTTTATACGTCAAAATATACGGTAACTTGATAATAAATATCAAGGATTTAAAGAATATTTATTTGAGGATTTTTTTAAAAATGTTCACAGATGTTAATATAAATTATACTAGAAATTAGAATTATATAATTAATTGTATCAAACACCAAAGTATATTAAGTTAGAACCAAACCTAAATCTTAACCACACCTTAAGTTAAGTATACATTAATAAGTATAAATTACATCTGATAATACATTCGCATAGAATTAATAATAGATGGCGAAAATTCAATTTAAAGGAATATGTGGAAACGATAAGATGGAAATTATTAAGATACAATTATTTTAATAAATGTAGATAACTATAAATAACCAATTTTAAACGAAGAATATTCAACTATTGTAAAATGTAGGACTATTTGCACGGTAAAGTAATTCAGTCAGTGTAAATGAATACATTCATGTTGCTAGTATATAAGAATTTATAATAAAATAACCCAATTTTGCCCAGCTGGGCAAACTTGAGTCCTTGTACCGGAAATATATCCAGTAAATAAAACGTTGTTTATTAAATCGTTATTTTTTTTCATTTTTTTTTCATTTCCATACACCAAATATGGATATAAATATCACTAAAACATCGGCTGGGGTCATAAGCTTCATTTCGGTACCTTATTTGCCTCGGTGGGTTGTCGGTAGGCTGAAACACACACACACACACACACACACACACACACACACACACACACACAGTAAATCGAACTTACTAAGGGAGATAATAACTTCCGGTGAATACCAGAAAAGTATCTAGTAAATAAAACGTTGTTTAGTAAATCATTATTTTTTTTGCATGTTTTCTTTTTTTTCATTTCCATACACCAAACATGGCTATAAATATCACTAAAACATCTGCTGGGTCATAAGCTTCATTTCGGTACCTTACTTGCCTGGGTGGGTTACCTCTAGGCTGAGATAAACCGCGTCACACACACAGACATACAGACATTCTGAAAATTTATAGTAAGAAGATAAACGAAAGTAAACAGAAAATATTTTTTCTGGCGTGGAATATAAATCTTATAACAATCGACTTTTACTTAAATGATTTACGATTTAATTCAATGATCTAATCTATATTAAGATAAGAAAATATTCATAATTTGACGTCAATTAAATATATTAAAGAAAAATTCTTAAGGAAAATGATTAAAAATAAAAATAAACTAAAATGGAATTTATAACATTAAGGATTGGTTGGTTGTTTTTGTTTTACGGCATATCAACTCTTTTCGGGTTATTTAATGCCGAATCCAAAGATTTTGAAGAATTTTTTTTTAATAGAGTATATTTGTTGTTTTCACGTCGGTTTCTATTTAACCCATAGTTGGGACCCTAACAGGTACTACCACTCCGGGTCAGAGTGGACCTGGGAGCAATGGTAATTTAAGGGTGGCTCCACACTACCCAAAGCCCACAAGTTGGGGCCTCACCACTGGATATAGTTTAAGGTCATATCCAGGAACCCCATTGAGGAACTTTTACCCTCTGCAGGGGGGCAGTCGGCGTATTCTAATGCCCCACCGACAGGGCCGATAACATTAAGGAATATCGATAATGTAATATAATTTTAGATTGAAACAAATAAAAAGTTAAGTTATGATTAATTTGACCAAACGAAGCATGCATGTTCCCCATGACCGCACAGTGAA